>NC_143013.1:270419405-270513608 GCF_055824585.1 Amblyomma mixtum | reverse complement strand
CGTGCAGTGTACGTGTTGTTTATGTAATCTATAGGAGAAATATTCGAGACTCGGTGTGGCTGTTCCGTCCTCCCTAGGTCCTCCCGAGGCGGGGTGGCCGTGGACGCCATGGGATCGACCCCTTGCATATCTCCGCGGCGATGTCCATATGTTTTCCTTTTTCTTTTTTCTTACCTTCGCCCCGGTTTCGACTTTGAAACGACGACGCGATATTCGCAGGTATTCGCGCTCTAGTACGCAGACAGCCAACGGTCGTTCGTCACGACAAGATCTCTGTAAACTATATAACACCACCACGCCGACAACCTTCGCCGAACAACACAATGCGGCATACTCCCGGCAGTATGGCCGGCGTGAATTCCGAAACATCGCGCTTACCACGTGCGTTACAAGTTATAAGACACGTCGTCGTCGATGGCGGAGAATAATGCGCGGTAGATATTCTCTTCTCGCGACCGGCCTCATCTGTTCATAGAATCGCCATTTGGCTGCGATGGAACGCGAAATAGGTCAGCCGCCGGCGCCGACATGAAAGGGAAAGAACACACACACGCATGTGGAGCCAGCAGCCCCACATATAACGGTTTTCTTCTTCGACACTTGTTCGAGCGCCCTCAAAGATGCGGCGCGTGCTGTCGCCGCAGCTGTCGACAGAGGGCGCGCGTTGAACAACGCCGGCTGTGCACTCGAGGAGAGCCGCGCATTGTCCGCCCGAATCCGTCTGTCTGTATGTCGTAATTCGTGTCCGCCCTTTGAGAGTCGATTCCGAGGCGATACAATGATACGAGCGCTTTCACAACCGCGCTCCTCTTTTGTGGTTGGGGCCGCCGCCGCCGAAGCCACAAACGCGCGAAGCAGAAGCGTGCGCGTTAGTTGCGCTTTCTTCTTGTTTCTTCGTTCCGCTTGTCTTGTTTCTCTTTTGTGGGCGATATTCGCTTTCGATGTCTGGTCGGCCGATCGCTCGAGCGGCCGCGCCGTGAACCGAAAACAAGGCGAGCTTCGGAGAAAAATACGTCAGGCGGCAGGCTGTATATATGGGGAATTGCGTAAGGCGGAGTTAAAGGGAAAGGATATGCGCGTTAACCACGAGCGTGATTGGAACAATTGGGATAACTGCGCAAGCTCGAATTCGGCTCGCGAATTCACGATAGGTGACATAAAGCAAAAGCAGCCTCCGCTGACGTCAGGGTCTTCTCTCTCTCTTTTTTTTACTGCTTTTTTCCGGCAGTTTTCTCGTATTATTTTTTTTTTCCCCTTAAAATAAGGTTAAGTTTATCTCGCTCCTTTTTGCGTCGCGTTGGTTACAAAAGCAGTTCCAGCCAGACCTTCTAGCGATTCGATTCATTGTCCTCGCTTGAGTTTCTTTAGCGATATGTCCACTTCAAGTGTACCGTCTGCTTTTGTCGAAGGTCGAGATTGTTTTGTTTTTTTCGCTCTTTTCGTTGTTGGAGATGTCTGAGTTTTTTTTTTTTTTTGTTAAATTCCGTGCCTAAAACTTGGCTGTATTTGAACGTTTGTCGCAATCGCTGTAGGAATCGCAGTATATACGTTAGTCTCGGGGATCTGTCCATTGCACAGCAGGCTCTTCGCACTCGATAGCGGAGTCTCAAGTGAGACAACTGTGGACTCTGCTTTCCGGAATCCCAAGTGGTCGTGAAACGTGTTCATGAAGCGCTCATTGTACTGGGCCGTGCCACCTGTTTCGAATGAAGCGCAAGCACAATTACACCCATATTAAAAAAAAATACTAACTCCTGGATGGTAAGTGTAGGCGGGGCTCCATTAACACTATCTACTGACTGGTCTTCTCAACTCCTTGGCGAGAATCAACTGCTCTAGTAATGAACCTGCTTCAGTTGCAGTCTTTTCATTTTGATGTTCCTGTTGTCTTTTTCGCGTTGAATTTGCTGCTGATAGAAAATACGTTATTCTGTAGAGGTTTGTTTAGTGTCTGGTAAACACGGTTGAAGAAGTTAAAGAGGATCACAATGGGAGGTGGGGTGCATGTCGCCTTCGCTAGGTACCCGCTTCGGAGTGGCTTAGCCGTCCGGCTCTATTTGTTCGCGATTCTTTTTGTTCTTGTTGCTTTGTGGTTATAACGACTCAGGTCTGCCCCCAGCCTTCAGCGACGAATGTCTTTTGCGACCAGGAACTGTTTGCATTCGTACCTGTCTTAGTAAAAGCTGCCAATCGTTGGGCCTACACTGCAGGTGAGCTGGAAAATACAGACACCATCAACCGTTTTCTCTGACGGCGTAGGGATGAACGATTCGACGTGTAGGGTTCACTAGAAAACATTTCCGCTGTTGGGAGGTTACTAGTATGGTTAGCTTATTCCTGTCCTTACTTGTATATCCGCGTTGGATCCCGCGCACATTGTAATGGACATCACAATGTCCATTCCAATGTCCATTGCAATGGACATTGTAATGGACATTGGACGCAGCACGTTGTGTGTCGTTTTCTTCCTTCGTCCCGTGTTTTGCGCTGGTTTATCTTTCTTTAGAATGTTTTACCAACTGGTCCGAGCGTCTGCCCTGACACAATGGACACAAGGTCTTTACCTTCGTTTCTAAAAACCGAATCAGTTCTGTAGCCTATGTGCCATCGGAAGTCAGAGGACTGCCACAGTATAGTCCCACGTCGTCACCTTTTCAAGAGCTTCGAGCAGACTTCCAAGTTAGTTGTTTTGTTTAAGTCAGCTTCCTGCTTCTAGCGGCCAAATAACTTCCAAGATTCTCGCTTTTCATCAAGCGGTTGTTTTGTAAATTTCATACTAACTGCATTTCTCCGCGTGTGTGTTATATACTAAACATGCGTCGTAAGACGTTGTTGAATGCGCCTGAATGCCTCTAGAGACACTCAGCGCGCATCACGGAGAGGTGTCATAGGGAAAGAATTGCCGATTAACCTGGCAAACCGAACCCTCGCTCGGGTCTGCTGATGACGCGTGCGCAGCCTTGCGGCCGGCCCCGGGTTCGTCCCTCCCACAGCCCCAAACCCTGTCCGTTTCGCTGCTGCACCCGCCGGCGACCCCAGCAAGCTTTCGCTTTTCCCCTTTCATGGGCGCCACTTGTCTCTCTGCCCGCGTGCGTGCGTTGCATGCCACCTGTGCGCGCTCCGCGTTCTTCTTGTGTTATGCCCGATCGGGAACGCACGCACACATCTATATATATTTTAGAGCTCGAATTTGCAGCTGCGTCAATTTCATTCCCTGTCTGCCGCCACCCAAGGCTTCGCGCGACAGTGTCGTCTCTGCTTTCATTTTTTTTTTGTTCTCTGTATTCTTCGTTAGGTCGCTTTTTTTTCTCCCTCTGTCGTTTGAATGGCGGTTACTCATTTATTTTTCCTCCCCCTTTAGGTTCGGGACCATCGCAGCTGTCGCTCCAACCCTCTCTATATTTCTTCCACGCGCATGGCAGTCAGCCATTTGTTTCAAGCCTTTGCGCCGTGTCATTCCTATCTGGGCTCGAAGCCCATACACGGCTCGGCCGCTGGCACCGATACAGAACGCAGTAGTGGTCGCTGCAGCGCAGCAACTCGTATTGACGCCAGGGCGGCGCACCTGTCTCGTTTCTACTTTAGGGTGCCTCCACGCCGGCGCCGCCCTTTAGAGTGGTGACAACCACTCGGGAGACGCCATTTTGTTTCATGAGGGCCGCGTGCGAAACTGTCATGCGCACGAAGCTTCTCAATCCTGTAGTTCCCCAGACAGCCGAATATGCGGCATTTCGGTATTACAGAGAGTTTTAGCGAGCGGAGACGCACTGCTTTCGAAAGAAAAAAAATTCAAAAGCGCGGTTACCCTCGGCGCTGCGGCCCAAGAAATTTTGGCTGTTTCGTCGAGTCACTCGCACTGGAGAGGTTGCTTCGCCTGAATGCTTCTCGAAAGCGCATGTATTTTGGCGTAATGTAGCCAAAATTGGTTCGGCCATAGAGCTGAGGGTAACCGCGTTTTAGACATTCTAAAAACTTATATGGACGTCACTTACGATGGGCTACACGCCTCTCAATAATTAAGGAGCCGTGCAGTAATAGTTAAAAAGTTAACTATTCATTATTGGTTAAACAGCCTGCTAGTTAGCACGTCTTAGCTGTATTGTGATGTACTACACCGCTGACAATGCTATGCCGAAAAAAAAGCGCTCTTCTAACTCAAAAAGCCTATCTTTGAAAATTGTGTAAAGTCTTAGTGATACACCCTGTATATTATAGTTAACGTGTTCGCCGTTGGCGCTCTGGCTCCGGCGTTTAGCGGAATCCGGGCAAAGAGATGTCGAAATTCGCGACGTCGCCGTGATGTCGCACTCGCTGACGCGAACGATTGCCGCTCTATAACCACGGTTCTAAGAAATCGCGACAGTACTGCGCGCCTGCTCTGTCGCACCTGGTGCTATACGTTCGACGCCGTCGTTGTTGTGGCCTTGTATGTCGCTTGCTCTCTACAGACTCGCTTGTTGCATGTAGGAAGTATAAAGCCGTAGTTGCGGAAATCGCTGATCAACGCTTCGTTCGTCGGTGTTGTGGACCGCGTTTGCTGGCTGGCAACTGCGATAAGACGATCCTATAGCAATTCATTTAATCTGTCGCGCACTTTCCATCTGCAGTGGCGCCCTTTTTAAGCTATAGAGCTGTTAAAGGCACATCGCGGACACAGCTGTTTTAACCGGCTCCGATATGTGTGTTCTTAATGGGCTCGGAAATCCAACGCCGTCGTTCGGTGCACAAGTTCCGGGAATGGTTCGATTCATTTGCGTTTTTTTAACTTTATGCTTCGAGGCATAGTAGAGTAAGAAGTCAATATTGTAATAATTTATTCGCATCACGTGATGAGGGAAGACCTGGGATTACTTTAATTTCGTCCGCCTGCGGGTTTTCAGAGCGCATCGAATTTCAGTTGCACGAGCGCTCTTGCGTGTTTTTGCATTTCGCCTCTATCGAGATGCGGCCGCTGCCGCTGTCGTGAATCGAACCCGGACCTCGTGCTCCGCAGCAGAAAGGAATAGCCGCTAAGCCACCGCGGCATGTACGCAATTACACGGCTGCGGTCGGAGCCTGCAGCGTGATGACATTCAAAAGAGCGATTTCTTGGCAAACCAGCCCTTTCATGTTTGCGTGCGCAGAAAATGGACTGTAAGGTTCTGGATTAGTGGTCAGCTTATGGCATAAATTAAAAAGATGCTCTATAATAATAAACGTTTACTGATAAAAACTGCCACCACTACTACCACAACCGTCTTCCATTTAATCTAAGGAGCTGTAGCTTACCGACCACCGTTTAACCTACTCAATGTGACAAGCATCAACAGCCAACAGCGCCGCCGCGGTGGCTCAGTGGTTATGGCACTCGGATGCTGACCCGAAAGACGCGGGTTCGATGCCGGCCGCGGCGGTCGAATTTCGATGGAGGCGAAATTATAAAAGCCTGTGTACTGTGCGAAGTCAGTGTATGTTAAAGAACCCCAGGTGGCCGAAATTTCCGAGTGCTTCACTACGGCGTCCCTCATAACCTGAGTCGTTTTGGTACGTTACCCCCCCCCCCCCCCCCCCCCCCCCCCCCCCCCATAATAAATAATAGCCAACAGGAGTGACAGCGTCACGTCGACATGCTGGACGCTTTCATTGGCACCCTAGCGCGCGTACGCTCGGGTTTTCGAAGCCGGCAGGCCCGGAGTTGTGGGGCAAGCGAGACCGTGGGAAAGGGAAGCCTGTTTCTTTCTTGAGCGTCGCACTCTCTATAACGGGCCGCTCTCCTCGGGCGCTAAAGTGTCGAGCCGCCCGCTGATTCTTCGCGCCCGCGTGCGTCATTGGAAACCGGTGCGGGCGAGAGCGCTGAGCTCATCGGCGCGCCGAGAAAGTTTTCTCCGCCGCGCGCCGATCCAGTGGTGCCCGGACCGCACTGGCAAACAGCATCGATGGGGCCGAAGAAGCCGTCTCTCGTGCGATAGGGAGTCGCGTTTTAAAATAAGCAGCGCGCCTCCCTCCCAGCTGGCGTGAGCGACTCGACATTGACATCCGGAAACCCTCGAAGCATCTTTCCGACTGCGTGTTTGTCGGGGGCCTTTCACTGTTAACCATCTCGGCGCAACAGTCACGGGCAAAGGGCAACGTGCAGATAGCACCGCTGTTATGCGGTCTTCTCTGTCAGTGAAAGTGAAACGACACCGTCTCCTTAAGTTGTTTTTCTACCTGCATCCTTTTTATTGCCGAAACTCTTACGCTGAAAACATGATCAGCAATATTGAATAGAGTACAGTACAGAAGCCACTGCCAAAGAAGCAGTAATATGTGGCGAAGTGCTGGGCTCGTCTCCGAGACATCTTCCGCCTCCTGTTTCTCCTACTCGCGCAAAGTCCCTATACTAGATGGCTCTCAAGTACAGCTGCTACTTGTCTGGATAACTTTGTCAACTCGAGCTGTCATGCCTCGCTCACAGTATCCCGCGTTGGGGACTCCGCAGCGGCACCCATAGCCTGTACACTCGGTGACGGAGGTGTTGAAATTTTCGAATGCGAACCAACACGGTCTCGCACCCGAATGCGCCGAGCTTAAAAAGTGTGAAAGCTGATCGCAACGGTCCTATAGCCGGTTCGTTGCCGCAAGTTGTTGGCACCGGCACTGCCGTCGTTTCCAGCGAAATGTTGACCCGTCTGTCTCCCGTCAGTCGTCCACACACGCGACCTCGTGAACCAGAGGGGCGACGCCGATGCAAGCAACCCCAAACGACGCCTGTCGCCTCGTTCTTCCCATTGTAGCCTTCCGGAATATGAGAAGCCGAGCGCAAGCTTTCGCCGCGATGGCCGTCCGGGTGGTAAAAATAATGCTCCTGCCCTCTCCCCTTCTCCGACATCTTCATCCCTCCAGGCAGGGAGAGGCAGAGCAGGCATGCGAACGATGCCGGGCGCATTTGACGCGCGCTTCGAACTCCTCCGTCTTGGCAAGCCCTGCTCGTATCGCCGACGCCGACCTTCGGGGCTACTTGGAGAGCCGCGCGCGCGTCTCGGCTTATTCTCTGCTCCGCTTCTTTTTTGCCAGCGAGTGAAGGAAGGCCGATAGTTGCTAAGTTTATTCACCGCTGACTGCGGGGATAGCGCGACGGCTCTGTCAGCTTCGAGACGCCACGCAGCGTTGTAAACATTGCCTGCATGCGCGCTGCGGGCATGCGTCTGGTTCTGTCTATCGGTCATTGCACGGCACAGCGTGCTTAATGCGCGCTTGAATGCAGCAGCAGGCAGTGATCGGACGTCATTTTATGCTGGCCTAAGGGGCCATTGGGTCGAGTCGCCTCATCGGACAACGATGTCCTTGCGGAGATGGCTCTGTTGGCTCCTATAGTATATATTCTACATACGAGTGCTCTTTTCAGAAGGTTGGCAAGCACCATGAGACTTTCCCCTCCCTTATTTTGCTTTGTAATTGTCAAGAAACATCTGCCTAACCTCTCTATCTGTCATACATGTGCTCTAGTAGGCTATGTTCTATATGAACTCGGCTCTCGGTAAATCCGAACTCGAAAGAGACCGAACACTTGTTTGGTTTAGGCGCAGTTCATGTCGAGGGGAGGTGTTTTTTTTTTTTAATATACTTGATAATGACGAAACCAAAGAGACGTTTTGAATAAACCGGGAGTTCGTATTAAGCGAGTTCGAGCGAACGCGACTCCACTTTTCTACTATGCGATGTCGGTGCACGTTAAAGCACCCCAGGTGGTCGAAATTTCCGGAGCCCTTCACTACGGCGTCTCTCATAGCCTGAGTCGCTTTGGGACGTTAAACCCCATAAACCAAACCAAACCAACTTCACAGGCTAACTAACGCTTTCCTCCTTAGAGTGCGCGGTTGAATGCGCGCATGCGCTTTCAGCGGTGTGTCTTAAGACTGAGCGCATTAAAGAGCTATATACACCGTTGTGTCTTCCAGACCCCATCGAGGAGGTGTGTCTGCTTTTGCGAAACATCGCTGCTAATACGCTGAACGTGCCCGGCCCGTGACAGCGGAGATTTTGCCTTCTAGAACGAATCTGTTTTCACTCCGAGTCGCTAATCTGCGACGCTTATTCAGGGTTCATCAACAGAGTCGCAGCGCTCGCGGTGTTTCTCATTGAAAAAAAAAAGTTCATCAGCCCCGTGAAGTAAAAGACGAAAATTTTTGCGCGATTGCGCTCATTTCATATTTCCTTCCTTTCCTCGGCGACCGTGTACGAGACCACTTTGTCGAGCTTGTGCTTAAGTGCAAGCGATGGGATTAATGCTGTCTTAAATCTAGATAGACGACGATGCTCTCAGACGTGTTTTTTTTTTCTCAGGGCTTGCGACACACCGTATTTTTATTTTTCCAAGGAAGTGCTGCTACCTTGTGTATGGGATATTTTGGAGTTTATTAGATCTCTTTTTATTCATGTCCTGTCTGCGTAACAAAAAAAAGGCTATGAAAATATTGATCAATGAGCTGAGAATTTGATCATACGACGACGAGTGCTCAAAGCTGACGCCGACGCAGGAGTGTTTAGTGAGTCGCTGCACTTCACGAAGAATCGAGCATCTGCTCGTTTGCGAAATTGCGCTGTACGCAGCAGAGACAGCCTCGTCTTGCCTGCCATGCACGCACCCATGGTCCCCGTTCTTCTATGATGGCACGTTTATTTTCCTGATCCGCGATTACTAATTCGATGACGTACTCTAAGTTGGGCAGATAGAAAAATAAACAAACATAACGTCGTCCTGCCCGCAACACCTAACACACAACGGACGGGCTAAAATTGGTTGTGTTTGAACGAATCGTTATTATTAATGCTACCAGAATTCTCACGCACGCTGTGTGGATAAATGTAACGAAAAGCAGCGCAATTTCAAGATCGGAGTTATAAAATCGCAGCTTGGGATATCGATATAGTTTTCTTCTGCTTATGGAGCCTTGCAAAAGTATACGAGATCTTTAACTCGTTCTGAAAACGAAATCAGGTCTATTCAGTGCGCTGCAGGGCAGTACACTGGGCAGGAGGTGAAGGCAGACCATGCATCTGCTCCCCCAATTCTTCCTGTGCATACACGCATTACCGAGCAATAGCGTCAACCTAACTACGCATTTCACTCAACGCCTTGCTTATTCTTCGCTTCGCATTCTAGTTGCCAAAGTGAACGGCTATCTACCAACTGAGCGATAACCAACTCGCGGTTCAAGTTCTTCCGTCGTCGCAAAATGTACTTTACGATCGGACATCGTCGTGCCGCTCTTCGCGTTTACGGCTCACTTTTGCGGCCGCGCCAGTGGTCAGGATACAAGCTATCGCACTTCACCGCGAGATATTGCCTTCCCGTACTCTCGGCGAGCGATGATTGTATACACGCTTCTCCTACGGCAGGCGAAAAGCTCTGCGCGCCTCTCCACGTCTGCAGTTCGGTCTAACAGCCACGTATAAGTCCTTCCAACTATTAAGAGCTCATAGAATTCGGCGGATGGGCATCCGGCGTCGTCCACTAGAGCGTTGTTTAGCAGCGTCTTTTTACAGGCGCCGTATGTGAGGGACGAGGTGCTATGTCGCGGTCGTCACGCCGTAAGGGGAAGTATCACTCGCCGTAACGCCCCATTAAGCAGGCTTCTCCGCAGTGCCTCTTCACGCCGCGCAAGCCCCCGAACAACCCCCCACCCCCCAACCTCCATTTCTGAAGACGTCGTAGCAGTGCGTTTGGTTTATTATACGCGAGCCTATTCCGCGTCCATCCTTTCCGAGCTCGCTCAAAGCCAATGCAGCGCAGGGCGAATTTCGCGTGGTATGGCAGTACGTGTACTCGCGCGCACCCACATTTCCCGAACCGTAAAGCACTGTGGCTATTAGCGAGCTCGCTGGAAGCAGTAAAAAAAAAAAAATCTAGCTGTAGAGAGAACCGAAGGCAGGCTTTGATGGCATCGTAGAACAACGAGCCACTGGCACCGCATCCTAGCAAGCTGCGTTTTATCTGGCATTTGGGTCCACGCGTTCTTCTTCTGCGCACCCGGTGTGCCCGGTGTAAGGAGCTTTGCGTTTACGCCAGCGCGTAGTTGAACGAAGCCTGCGTTCTCGTAACGCGCCTGTGCGAGCTGTTCATCCTTTCGCTTTCGTTCATTTACGGAGCTTAGCGGATCTGAAACGGCGCCGTTACCGACGCTACGAGCGTCTCGTAAAAATGCCATCTCCCGTGGCGCAAGTGAATATACAAACGCGCCTTCAGGTGCGGATGCAACCGCTCTCAGACGAGAAGAAAGGAACGGGCGCGTTCTTTTGTTTACTTTTCTGTCGTCTGTGTTTCTTTTCTAGTTTCGGAAGATGGGTGAGTCAAATTTGTGACTAACGCGCGACGCCACGACGCAGGCGCCAACGACACATTCGTTACGTCGCGGCTTCACGATGTTCGAGAGGCGCCTCGATTCCAGGCAGGTGGCTCCATCTCGTGGTCGAAAAGCGAAGTTACGACGTGCCGTGCATTCGCGGAACTGCCGCGGCCGGGCACCGAGACAGGTTAGCATGCTGCCCCGGAAATAATGAAGCGGTTCCGCCCGCATCACAGGAATGCGGCGAGCGTGGGACGACCGCGAAGAGCCTTCATACCCGTCTGTTCACGTTCAGGGCGCCGCAAACGACGAGGTTAGCGGCGTGTGAGTGATTGCGATTCGCTCGCGATATGATGCCGAAGGTTCTGCCCAGCATTTTTCGCGCGCAGTGCGACAGGAGCAGCAAGAACACGTATAGTCGGGATCACAAGTTCCTGGACCACGAGCGACGCGATGAAAAAGAAAAAAAAAACGGGTTTCCTTGAGCTGCAGCAGCTCAGCATGAAACTGACTCGAGCACTGCGCTGTTCATGTTCCCGGATTTTAGGCGTCCATTTCGATTTCAGGCTGCACATATTGTCGCGGCTGCGATGGTTTTGAAAGCAGTGGGTTTAATCGCACCAGACCCCAAAACATTTTTTAAGGGATCCGTGGGACACTATTTCTTTGCTCTTCTGGGCTTTCAGTAGTACTCTTATTTCACCCCCCCCCCCCCCTCTCTTTCTCTCTCTCTCTCTCTCTCTGTCTCCTTCTCATTTCTTTTCCATTTAGACCAGTCGCTGCTGGTCCCGGCTTGTTCCATAGCCAAACGAAATTGGAAGACAGCCATTATTTGGGAGCTCCTCAGTTGTTTATTCGTAGCTCTTCTTTACTACTCTCTCTCTTTTTGCTGATGTTGCTTCTTCTCTGAGCCATCGCTGATAGGGCGTGCTGCAGAAAAAGAAAAACGAAGGATAGCCACCCTCACCCGCTTCGCGCATCTACGCTTCTTGATCTTGCATCCTCCGCGACTCCTCCGCCTTTTTGCCTCATCTTTTTCTTCGTGTCGCCGCGTGCTCCTTCCCGGTCGCATTTGCGTCCCGTCGAAACTCATTAAAAAGTTGAGCGTGCTCTGCCCAAGAGCAGCAGCCCCTGCCGACAACGCATTGCGCGAGCGCCTAGATACGAAGGAAGGAAAGAAGGAAAGGTGTGTGCGCCCAAAGCTGCCGCGTCAGCAGCAAGTTGCACACACTGCGCGGATGCAAGATAAAAAAAAAAAAATGAGCGGGAGACGAGTGGTGCGCGCCTCGCCGCGTCGTAGGCCACGTTATTAATTTTCGCGCTTGCCCAAAGAAAGACAAGAGGGTGCGGGGAAGCAAAGGGCAGCGCGTTGGGAGAAATGGACGGGCCTATCTGCAAGAGACATGCCGTACTACACACGCTAGGAAGGGAAGCTTCGCATTCAATATTAATTTCGAGTGGTACAAGATATCCGGCGCTAGCTCCCTGCGGACTCGCTCCCTGGGCCCCGTAAGCAGCAGCAGCAGCAACGGCGACAGTCAGCTCTTCCGTTTCCAGAGGCTGCGCGCAGAAAGCTGGTATACGCGGCAGAAGCGCGGCCGTTTTTGCGTGCTTACAGGAAGATGGTAAGAAAGGTAAGGAAAAATGGAGGACCGAGCCGAAAAATGAAACCGAAGTTTTGTTCAACGCGCAGTGTGTGTACAAGCCGGTGGGGAAGCGACGACGCAAGAATTAACGGGCAATGGAGGGGAAAAAAAAGTGTGCCGCGTAAAAAGATTTGACGCGATAAGCGGACACGTCTTTGCGAGGTATAGGCGCGGCGCCGCGGTAATTCCATCTCCAACCCTTCGGTTTGTACGCGGGACCTTCATGCAGCTTACGCTAAGGAGCATGCTACACCGGTCTGCGTCTCCGTTTTCTCTTTATTATACCGCCCATGAATTTGTTGGCGATATTTTGCATTAGAGGGGAAGGAGGAGGGGGGGGGGGGCGTGTATACCGCGACGTTCTCGAAGCCGATATCTCTCTTGTCCTCTATGTTCTCAGCATTTTTTTTTTTTTGTGTGAATCTGATGCAAGCCCTCTGGAGTCCGGAGAAGGGAGTTGTTTCTTTATTTGCTTCTTTGCCGCCGTCGCTGTTGCTCGTGCAAGCAAGAAGCGCGCCCTGTAGCGTCGTTTATGCTGCCACTGGCGCTGTCCCCGTCCACTTTTTCTTCTTGGTCTTCTTCCCCATCAGCTCCTATTTTTACTTAATTCGGTTTCTCACCTTTGTTTGTCCCTCCCTGGTCGCAACGCGCTGCTGTTGCTTCGGCGTGTGCGCCTGCTTTTGTGAGGATACGCTCGCTACCGAAACTATACACGGGTTGGAAAAGATTCTGAGGGGGAGGGAGGGGGGGGGGGGGGTGACTACGTGTGCGGATAATCTCGCGCGGCGCGGGTTCCTTCTCGTTCGTGCTCCCGCGCACCGACGCCTTATTCGTGCGTTTGCGTGCGCATTTCGCCACGGCTCCTCGAAACAACGCTCACGCACGAACGTGTCGACCGTGTTTGCTGTGCGTCTCGAAGTGACCAAGAAAAAGCTTCGGCTGTTTTGCTGCTGTTTCTTCTTTTTTTTTGTCCCCTCTTCCTGATTAAGTCAACGTCTGAGCTTCTATGGTGGCTCACACTGCTGCCCCCCCCCCCCCCCCCCCCCTTCCTATCCTCCTCCCATTTTTAATTTCAGCGCCGTCCCTGATGCCTGATTCAACTATCTTTCGCGCGCGTATGCGCGCACACACATACGTGCACGCGTTTCCCAGCGAGCGACGAAAATTCGGAGAAAGCACGCTTTTTCGTGTGGCCGTGTATTAGCGACGGCGGGGGGCCGTGTTTGCCCGCCGAGAGGATCCGCCTTTTGTTTTCGCGCGTCTCCTTTTTCGCGTGTAAAGGCGTTACGGGCCGCTAAATAATCTCGGCGCATGCAGCTTGGAAGTTAATTGCGCTCGCCGGGGCCCATTCGCTCACGTTCGAGTCAGCGGGAGGGCGTAGTTCTAGCCGAGAAAAAAAAAAAAAGTAGAGATAATGAAAAGTACGCGCCGTCTCATATGGCTGGACGTACTACGGAAAGAAATGCGAAGTGCCCACAGAAGTCACAGCGGAGATTCCCGTCTATTGTGTTTATCCACTGCGCGTTCGTGCGATGCAAGGCAGCATCGCGTGGTCTTTTTGAACGAAGTCGGACCTTTGTTTTGTTCCGTCTTTCGTGCGCAGCATCACTTCCTAGAAGTTCGCGCTGTTAGGCTTGAGGATAAGTAGGTATCGGGGTTAGAGTGGCCGAGAGTTCGATTCCCGACTGGGTCAGTACAGTGCGCGGTTTAACTGGCTGTGTTGCCCGATTAGTAGGGGAGTTTGTGTACGTAAATTAAAGTCGCGGTAAACTGCCTCGTTTTGGGCGGAAACCTGAACCCTGCCGTGGCAGGAGGGATGGTGGAGATAAAAATTAATGCAAGACAGAAAGTAGCTCAGGTACCCAATGAGTAACGAGGAGCCGTTTCCCAGTTTACGTTTGCTGTTGTCGAATACAACTCAAGAACGAAGCGGATGGCTTATCCTTGTCAGATGACCCCCTTCCAGCCAATGGCGTCGGCCGATTCTCATGAGCCTGATGTCATGACAATGCGGGGAATGGACTCTCTATCCCCTTTCATCTGCCACTCCCCGCATTGTCACGCTAGCAGGACAATGAGAATCGGCCGACGCCATTGGCTTGAAAGGGGATCCTATGACGGGGAAAAGCCTCTTCGTTCTTAAGTTGTATCCGACTGTAGAACTTTGTTGAGTGCTGGCTAAAGTCGCCTGTGTTAGTGTGCGTTTCATCGATGCGGGAATCAAATGGAAGACAGAGGATTTCAAGTGACAAGTATCTCCTGTGAGGCTCCGCATGTTGGGAGCGGCATGCGGACCACTTCGGAGTATGCAGCTGGGAGCGCAACGTGTGTTCGGTTCAGAGCCTCGTTTCAGCGGTGCAAGTAACAGGTGCGCTTCGCTTGGAGGTCGCATGCGTTTCGAAACTCGCCACGGTGTTTTTAAAGCTTCGTGAAATTCTGCACTTTTGCTGTGGTGATCTTCTAGTACAGCATAGTTTGGCGCGCAAGAGGGCGCTCTGTGGCGGGGAGTACGCTGTAATAGGGAGTACGCTGTAATGGGGAGCACGCTGTGAAGGAGAGTACGCTGTGAAGGGGGTACTCTGTGGTGAGGAGTACTCTGTAATGGGGAGTACTCTGTAATGAGGAGCACGCTGGGAAGGAGAGTACGCTGTGAAGGGGGTACTCTGTGGTGGGGAGTACGCTGTGAAGGGGGTAGTCTGTGGTAGGGAGTACGCTGTAATGGGGAGCACGCTGGGAAAGAGAAGGAGAGTATGCTGTGAAGGGGGTATTCTGTGGTGGGGAGTACGCTGTAATGGGGAGCACGCTGTGAAGGGGGTACTCCATGGTGGGGAGTACGTTGTAGTGGGGAGCGCGCTGTGATGGAGAGCACGCTGTGAAGGGTGTACTCTGTGGTGGGGAGTACGCTGTTAGTTATGGTAGGCTGTGAAGACGAGTACGGTGTAAAGGGGAGTACGCTGTGAATGGGAATACGCTGTGAAGGGGAGCGCACTGTGGCTGTAAAGGAGAGTACAGACTGCAAAGACGAAAAGAGCGAGGTTTCGGCTCGTCTATCGCCTCCTCAACGACGGTATTAGCTCAGCGCAAGGCTGCGGGTGTCGTCGTAGCACCGGAGCCCAAGCGGCGGCAGCGTGCGGCGCATAACGACTCAACGCGCGGCGCGAGAGCAGCCGTCACGTTTCGGCGCTGAATGAAGCGTCGACGTCTCCTAAATCGAAAGCCGAACGCACGCCACTCCCCCCTCCTTTCAGAGCACAGGTGTCGCTCGACAGCGATACAAACTTCTCGCCGCGCAGCTCGACGCAAATGAACACGCGAGTCAAAGATGGGCCGGCTAAATAACGCCAGCTCTGCAGCACGCTGCGGACCTGAGTTATTGGCAGCATATATACGCCCCTTCCCCGCTTTCTTTTCTTCTGCCGCTCCTCCCCGCCCCCCTTCACTGCTTGGCACGCGCTCTCGCCTTCTCTTTCGCCACCGGCGTGCGGTGAGAAGACGCGTGCCATGAGACCTGCCCGGAACACACGCAGGCGTAAGCGAGCCACTTTTGACGTCTTTCGCGCGACGCTGTTTTCCATCTCTGCATTTTGGCTATGCTTTGTGGGGCGCGAGAGAAAGTTTGCCCGGCGAAGAGGACGGGACAGCGCAATACGTTGTAGAGGAAGAGAGTTTTGCCTTCCGTTATTGTCAGTACCGAATGGCGTTGCTGTTCTGGCCGTTGTCCTGTGCGCTGCCAAGGCCTGTCACTTCAGGTGGCAGTAGAGCGTTGTCCGCTTCCAAGGCATGGTTTATCTTTTTGGGCACTCCGGTTGCATTAAAATGCCCTTAGTCTACAAAGCACGCTCAGTTTTTTTCAATTTAATCCCGCTTTTCTCGTTGAATTTCCTCGAAGTTTGCGTTTGGGGTCCTGTCCTTAGAGTGAATTATTCTATCGCGCCTACTCTGCTGCTTTGAACTCTGTTGCTGTGGTATCGAGGTATACCATCACTGTGCTTGTGTCGGACTCGTACGCTAGCACATATTTAATTAATATATCTATTATATTTTTTAATTTATTCACGTTATCATTAAAAAAAGAGGGGGGGGGGTGATACAGTCTGATCAATAACACATCGAACACATTCAACATGTCCAGTGCATGTCAACCCCTGGCTGGTTGACGTATATTCTCGCGGCCACTGCTCACATTTGGGGGGATGCTAGTGTGAGAGAGATAGAAATGTTTTTTGGGCACAGCGGGCGAATTACAGGGGGGGGGGGGGGGGGGGGGGGAAGAAGGAAAGAAAAACGCGCAATAATCCGCAAGGAGTATATGGGCACTGATATCACTGTCCCGGTTGCAACCTGCTCATGTTCGCATTCGGATGCCGATACTGCATCCCGCCACTTAGCCAGCTGCAGTCTCATCCCCCGCATAGTTTACGAATGCGTCACTCTCGATCCGGTCGTGTATGGAAGGCATCGCCGGTGCGTTTGTTGAGTCGCAGGAGGAGGAGAAGGGGAGCAGTTCCGTTCGTTCTATCACGTACACACTTAAACACGCACAAATATAAGACAATAACAATAAACCGATGGAAAAGAAAGAAGAGAGGCTCGGAAGAAGCCACGAAGCGGATGCGCTCGGCGGGTGGGCTCTGGCGGCTGGGCGGGCGGTGTGTGCCGCAACGATCGGTGGCGCGTGCGCCCAAAATCTTGCGTGGGCGGCAGCCTCGCGGGCTGGGCGAGCAAGCGCGCGCACGCCGCCCGTGCGTCGTGCGTTCGTCGTGCATCGCAACAACGGCGGCCGGCAATTACGTACCACGCCTGCACGCACATTGCCCGGCCCTCCAACAGCTTCCTCGGGCACCGCGGCGACGCCCGTGCGGCGCGCGCGCTGAAACGAAAGCGGGACGCATTGCGCGACACAACGGCTGTGGTGCATGGGCAGCGTCGAGGGTTGGACCGCAGTGTGGAGAGCGGGCGTCGCGCAGTACGCACGCCCGCGCTCGTGTAATGAACGTCGATTGGACGGCTCAAATTTGTGTATGCGCTGTCGGTGGCGTCGTTCGCTGATAGCGCTGTGTCGCTCTCGCGTCGCGCCTTCTGTGGTGCTATGTGGCGTGCTGTGTGGCGCACTATGTGGCCCACTATGATGCCCACTATATGGCCCGCTATGCTCCCCACTATGTGGCCCACTATTCACCCCAGTATGTGGCCCACTATGTGGCCCACTCTGCTCCCCACTATGTGGCCCACTACGCTCCCCACTGTGTGGCCCACTATTCTCCCCAGTATGTGGCCCACTATGCTGCCCACTATGTGGCCCACTATTCTCTCCAGTATGTGGCCCACTATGATGCCCACTATGTGGCCGACTATGCTCCCCACTATGTGGCCCACTATGCTCCCCAGTATGTGGCTCCCTATATGGCTCACTATGTGGCTCACTGTGTGGCCCACTATTTATCTTGCTATGTGGCTCATTAAGCTTGCTATGTGGTCTGTCGTGTGGTGTGTTATGTGACGCGCTATGTGGCCCGCTATGCGGCTCTCCATGAAGCGTTACGCCGCATGTCACCGTGCGCGCCTCCGCGCCGCTCGAAGGTGCGCGGATGTTCGCAAGCGCGCACGTTGAGTTGAGTTCGAGCGCTGTTTCGTGTCAGTATCCCGTGGGTGAAGAAAGAGGTCTTCCATGACAGTCTTACGCGTCAACTTCGGAGCGACCCTCGCTGTACCAGCCTCGGGAAACACCGGTATTCGTCCAAGCTGCAGCCACGTGTACCGCACCGCGCGGTGTGTTTACCACTGATGTGCGGGAAGAAGAATGCGTTAAACGGTGGCATCGATGGACCGCTGCAAATTCCAGACGCAAAAGGATGCGATGCTAAGTCAATGGGGCTATATTCCATCCGCGGATGTGCTGCTTCGAGCGCCATTTGGTAAGGGAACGATGCCCCTCCAAACTTCTAGCTCCACTATACGACACCTCATTCTCTCTTTCTTCTTTCACTCTCACTTTCCTTACGGTGTGGTGTGGGTGTGCACCGAGAAGTGAGAGAGTCACCGCGTCATTTCGTTCCTATTAAAACAATTTTCGTGCAATGTGCCGGTCTAGCTGTGCGATGTCAGTGCACGTTTAAAACCCTAGGTTTTCCAAATTCATCCGGAGCCCTCCACTGCGGCACCTCTTTTTAATTTCGCTTCCAAATTCAACCGTTCCCTCATCTCGCAGTTCGGGTGCCCACCAGGAAGTGAGACAGTTACTGCGCCTTCTTTTTCCTCAGAAAAAAAGAAAAGAAAAACGATAGGTCACCTTCGTTTTGTTTATCGCCTTAGTACGTGTCACGATTCATAATGGTGGCATTCGCAATCTGCTGGAGCGAGTTGAGCGAGTGAAGATGCTGGTCGAGAAATTCGTTTCACCGTCATCAACTGGCGCCGTTCTCGCACGTTCAAAGAGGCCAGACTGAAAGTTAACCCAGTCAACGTTCTTGCAAAACGCCGCGTTTGCAGTGAAATCAGTGTAACTTTATACCTTCTGTTGCTTCGCCTTCTGCAGCGCCGTCAGTGGTGTGCCTCGGGTGCGGCAATCGTTCGTAAACAGTTATTGCATGCGCGAGCCTTTTCCGGATCGCATGATTTAGGTTGTCCCGAGAAAACAGCTCGCCGGTGAGGAAGCTGAATCAGTTAGGATCGAGAAACGGGCTGCTTTCGTTTGCGCCTCTCCCTTCCGGCTCTTCAGAGGAAATTTAAGTCGGCTCGCGTGCTTGCTTCAGACACAAATGACGCACGAACTGATGGCGATATATGCGCAACGGGCTGCGATGTTAACGGGCTAACGCTCGTCATTTCGCAAGCGTTGATTCTCGCGCAGCTGGTTGTGTATATATCTAGGGCACGGTGCCTTAGTTTTGTTCTCTCTTGATATTTTTTTGTTTGTACGGGTGGGTATAGCATTCCGGAATTTACGACGCTGTAGATTACAAACGCTATCGGGCTGGGCGGATTGTGCCATTTCCCCGCCCGCGATCGCTTCAACCGCTATCAGCGTTGCGCTATAACGGATGACGCTGCGTGCTGCATCCTGTTCCTAGTGTTCTGCGCGACTTGCGTCATCGAGTTAACTGATATTATTATGTAGTGTAAACGGTATTGAAGAGAGGATCTGAACGACACCTCGCGATTAGGACGCAAATATCTCGCCTTCGTGTCCGCACCAAACACAGAAGTTAGTGAAGCAAACCCACTAGACAATATGAGCGGCATTCAAACTTCGTTAATGAAACTGGCGAATTACAAACTCATTTTCACATGCCACGAAGGCCTACTGAAAGTGAACTACCGGCTCGGATGCTGTTGAAAGGAGTTATGACGATGAATTTTAGTGGTGCAAGGGCAGCTTTGTCCAAAGAGCGCGGTGGCGTAAAGTAATTTCGTTACGCGAGGTGAGATCAAAGACCCATTTCTACAAGCATTTCACACCAGAGAAACCGGGAACCAGGGCAGGAGGGGAAACTTTGTACTCGTTGGTTCACCGGTAGGTATACCCGGCTGCGCTGGGGATCGAACCTCGTACCTCCACAAGGCAGATGCTCTAAACTACTAGGCCACCGCTGCAGTAGTAGTTGCACGGCATTTTACGCTGCCTACATTTCGAAGCTTGTCGTGACTTAATGATTTAGCCACAAAGCCAAAAGACGCCGGAGTGTTTAACATGTATTCTACGTCAAACGTAATTTCTGCCCTGTACATTTGAGCTAAGCTCATTATAGTCTTACTGATTCAAAACATATATATAGCGTCGCGAACCCCAGACAGCTCTAACGCCGTCTCTTCGCGTGGTTTGTATACTGTAGAGGCCGGAGACTGGCGGATATATATATATATATATATATATATATATATATATATATATATATATATATATATATATATATATATATATATATATATATATATATATATATATATATATATATATATATATATATATATATATATGCTTCCTCCTGCCACGATCATCCGGTCAGCAGTGATCAGCGTACGGAGAGAGGCGAACTCTTTACGACTGTCCTCGACCGGACTGATCTCCGCCTCGAGTCGACGCGGGGGAACCGAGTCGTTCGGTGCAGAGACGCTGCTGCGTGCATGCCTCTCTGTGCGTTGGATCCGCTGGAGGCGCCGGGCGGCGATAAGTGTCGATCTTAATTGCGCGAAGCTAGAGCGTCGGCGCTTGAACACATATAGCCCTATAGCGCTGTCGGGCCGTCGGCGCGAAGTCTGGGCCGAGACGGCGCCGTTTCCTGCCGGATGTGCGTTTTGGGCCCGGGCCACTTGCCGCCGACGTGGCTGATCGCGAATTCGCTCAATAAGACGGCATAGGGGAGAAGCGCGAGCCTTCAAAGCCAGCGGCCTCAATTGCTTGATAAACAAGTCGCGCAAATAATTGATTTTTTCTATAGCAATATCAGCCAAGGGTGGCCAAGAAGTTTTGGGCTACTATCAGCGTATACGTATATAGTGAACGGCTTATTATCCTGTCCCCTCTTTTTCATCCCTTTATGGGACAGCTGTGCACCACTAAAGTTATCTGTACTAAACCTTACTTTAAGTATCGTTGTCACTCGTTCTGCGATTTTAATCCTGTTCTTCTAACGACTCCCTTGATCTGTGTTGCTTCTTCCTCGTATAGACCTTTTCACTCTTTACAGCTTGATTGAGCGCGCATACATGTTGGACACTACTGCGCACGCGCAGGAAATGCCTGTATGAAATACGCCAATCAGAACACTGCTGGAACAGCCCCGTGGTAATGTAGGTGTGTCTATATGGCCACCATTTTGGCGTGCAGAGCGCGGCGAAAGACCGCTCGCATGTCTGTTCTGCTTATAAACAGCTTGAGCTGCGCCGTACCACAAAAATGGCGCGCGTGACGTCACGCGAATACCTCCTATAGTGAAGCTTTCCTCTTATACCATGTTCACACATAAAGAGCGTTGCTTTGGGTATTCATCCTCGCGGCGTTCATTTCCTGCCTTACGCTGTCATTTGTCCCCTTTGTTTCGTCGACGTTGCCTGCGTTCTTGTCTGCGTGGCCTCCACGTGTCTTGCATCGCTAACTGCTTCGTGCACGCTTTACAAAACTGCGTACGCTAGCAGCAGTTAGTTGCAGAGTTGTCATACACCCTTACAAAAAAAGTTTTAGACAGTCTATAGACTTCTGTCTATAAAGTCTATAGACTGTCTGTAGACAAAAGTCTATAGGCAATACAAATGCCATAGACAGTCTATAGACAACCATACACTTTTAGTAGACTTTTGTCTATCGACGGTCTATAGACTATAAATAGACAAAAATCAATATAGGAAGTCAATAAAGTCAATAAGCTATAAACTGTCTATAGACCATTTTTATAAGGGCATAGAGCGACCCGATGACACCGAGTCAAACCGAATCAGCATATACACTCTAAGCGGAAAGGAGTGAAAAGGCAGTAAGCTGTCCTTTTGCTCACACCCTTTAAAGGGGAGTGTGGTAGAGTTCAGCTTACTGCCGTTTTACTCCCATATAGGCGTATACGTGTTTAGAATGCACGTTTACTCGAGTCTTCGCTTCGAATCAGCGGACGCGCGCTAAGATTCTAAAGGCGAGTCGAGTTCGCGTGGCATGGGTCGCCATAGTGTCGCGTGGAATTGGGTGGCATAGTGATAAGCACGGGGGCGCCCGATGGCAAGCTCGGGATCATAGTCGTCAGCGGCGTCATTAATTGGGCGGCGCCAGTGAAACAAAGGCGCGTCGAACTTAAGCGGGGAAGGAGGGGGAGAAGGAAGAGTAGAGACAATGATACGTGCGCGTGCATCTTTTATGAATAACGTATAAGCAGCTTCGTATTGTGCCCGATGCAGGCGCGCGTTCGCCGAGCGAAACAGGGATGGAAATGGGGGGAGAGCGAAGAGCAGGCATCTCCTGCACTGTCGAAAAGAGAGAAAGAAGGACGGAGAAGGGCAGGAACCGAGGAAAGAGGATAGGGCGTCGCTCGCAGGCAACACGGCGGCATCAAAAGTATAGCGGCGTCAGTCAGCGCGACTCAAGCGAGAGATAGAATTGCTGCTCGCAGAGGGAATCAACAGCAACAACGAAAGAACCAAGGGCGGACCGAGGGAAGGGCTCTGGGCGCGCTTCCGAGCAGGTCCGCGCGACGGCTAAGCAACAAAACAGCAGCAGCAACAGCGGGGGCGGCGCGTGCCGCAATTAAAACCTTTCGCCCGCGCACACCGACGAGTGCGCGAGCGGTCTCTTCGAAGAGCAGCGGCTGTGGGGGCGCGTCAGTATTATGTGGATCATAAACCTTTATCTCGCGCAGGCCACACGCCCCGGCGATACTCATTATTTCCGAGCGCTGCCACTGGGAGAGAGAGAGACAGACACACACGCGGACACTCATCGAGCTCACGCCACATTACGCCCGACAGCGGAAGTCGCCGCCACTTCCCGAAAAAAAAAAATTGGGGAGGGTGGGGGACAATGAGACAGAGGTTGACTCGAGGGAGAGGCGTACCTTTCTGCCCTTGGGAGACGGGCGAAAGGCGTGTATATATACCGCTCGGTCTGAATCGGTGCCGTCTCATTCCTTCCACCCAATGCGTTGTTTATTTGCGCCCCCTGGTGCTGCCCACTCTCATCGGCACCGCCGCGCCGTCTGTTCCTCTTGATACAGGCGCCAGTGGTTCCCCAAACGGGATCGCCGCGCGACAATTACGATGGGAAAAGCGCCGTCCCTTTCTCCCTCACACTGTCCCGTCTCGCGCCGTGAGCCAGCGAGATTATATACCAGCTACATGCGCTTGTTCAATGCGCGGTGTATAAGGAAGGCGAAAACGAGAGCCGTTCGGTAACTCGAATGGCGACAGCGTGCCTGCGTCTGTTCCCTTCTTTCTTCCTTTTTTTCCCTTCGGGATCCGGAGTCTAGGGAGAGAAACAAAGAAGATCCTTCTCCTTTTGTTTTGGAGTTCCCTCCTTTGTTTTTGAGCCGGCTCCTTTCCTTCCCGATCGACTTCTCCCCATTGAGAAAGAACACTCCCCCCTCCCCCCTGCTTGCACTCCCCAACAAAGCGTCTCCCTATTGTCGTGAACGCGCCGGAGAGGAGGAGCAGCAGCAGCATCCCTGTTTTTCTCCCCCAGGACCCATCGCGCCCCCTGCTCGCCATTACGGGATCCTTCCCCTTTTTTTCTTCCCCTTTCGCGTTCGGACGATTAAAAACGGGAAACGCGCCGTCGGACACGCAGCAGAAAGTCGGGCGCCAATGGACACGGCTTTTCCGTCTGTTAGTGCCGCGCGCGCTCGTTTTCGGGATGAAGCCCTGGGCGCTTTTGCTGTGCACGTTTCCCCGCGCTTCCCGAAGTCGTCGCCGTCGCTGGTCTCGACTTCGTCCTGTTTGTTGTTTCCCAATGGGGGTGTGTAGTTATTCAGAGCGGCGCCGACCAGCGCAGGGGAGCGGCAACGCTTTGCGCGCTGCTCCGCGACGCAGCTATAAGGGCGCTCTCCTTCAGTCGCGCTTCAGTAAGCGTCTAATAACGCTTGAGGGCCAAGCGCGCTTGTGTCTAGTGTCCCGGGCCACGCTTGATACTCTATACCCCGGGCCGGTCCAATCCACCGCAGACTCGGTGCTCACGCTCTTGTGTCTCTCGCTTCTGCCGGTTTTGTATCTTTTTGCTTTTGTTTGCATGTTGAGAAATGAAGATTGCGCGCCGAGTGAGCGGGGTGCCTGTGTGTTGGGGAGTGGAGGGAGGGAACGGCTGTTGTTGTTGTTTTGGTGTTTCTTGCGTTTGTCCCGTTGCCGGAGGCATCAGGCGAAGCGAAGCCGTTAGCGGGGACTCCCGAAGCGCCTCTCGTAACCGGCGGCGATGATCACTCTCTCAAAAAATGGGCGAGCAATGCGAAGCGGAAGAATAGCAAGAGAGGAGGGAGGGCGCGGGATGAAAGAGCCGCTGTCGGAGCCTCCTCAATTAAGGACAATGAACAAAAGTCGAAGCTGCGCGGGGAGCGCGATCTGCAGTGGCGTGCGGGATGAAACTTCTGTGATTGGGCGCCAGTCGAGAACGACAGAGAGAAAAGAAGAAGGAACCGATTAAAACGACAAATGACACCGCGCGAAAGAGAGCTGCTGGCTTTCCCCGCAGAAGGATTGCATTGCCACCGAGATCTCTTATTATCTAGCTCCCTTTCAACTTTTTTTTTTTTGCCTGTCTGCCTCTCCCCCTTTCAGTGGTAACCTGATAAAGGAAGGCAGATTGTCGATATGCGTTGCGCACTCTGTAAGTTGCTGGTTGCCCAGATTGTTTCGGGTTCCCCGGGCTCCGGTTCGATTCGTTCAGCTTTGAATACAAGGTTACTCCGCTCTGATGAAGAGTCTTTTTGTTTGGAAGTTTGTCGGAAGCTATATGCGTGGTCGTCTTGCATGCAAAGCAAGTACTCTCAGCCCTTAAATGCATTGCAACGCGCTCTTCTTACGTCTAGCACTTTGAAAACTTTCCGGCACGGGTTGTTGCCTGAGTTTCCGAGTTTCCCCGCAGTTGAACTTCAGTCTCAACTTTGACGCCTTTAGTCGCGCCTTTAGTTTTCGAGAAACAATGTTCCTGAATTCTTCAGATCAATCCAGACCGCTTGTAATGCGGTTGAGTTTTGTTATTGGCCTCATTACAAAGATGGCTTCGCGATTTTCACGCGATTATACGTCCTGATTCCGTAACCGCCCTTGTGTACACTCTAAACACGAATACTCCCTTCTGTTCAGTGTGCAGAGTATGCAAACTTGCCCGCAGACTTTACGAAATATGTAGGCCATAAGATATAGCTGAATTTCTTGGCGTTGCCTTTCACATCCCCAATGGCCTGGGCCTATGGCATGCTTCACCGCAGGGTCCGTACCAAGGGTGCGAGCCCTATGCTCGCGACGCACGCGGTTCAGCGTGACTCCGATCCCGCGCGTGTGACTTCGCGTCACCGCGGCGGTAACGAGCCTGAACCGTCGGTCACTAATTAACGCTAGCGACGCCACAAACACACACACACGGGCGACCGTTCAGCTCGTTACGGGCGTCACTGTCGGAATCGCAGCTGCTGGCTCGGCGCAGGACAAAGGAACTTGTCGGGGCCGATAGAGCGCCATTCGGCCTCCGGCGTCGCCTAATTAGGAAGACGGCGGCCGATTTGCCGCGCCGTTCTGATAAGTTGAATGCCGCGCACATTCTCTCCATGATAGCCTCCGTTTTCTTCTTTATATTTCCTCATCAGTTGCATTCAGCGCAGTGGAAGCAGCAACTGGTTTCGTGAATCGCATTGGGACGAATGAGCGCTCGTGAGCGCCTAGGCATCTTGGTCTTTTCAGGGCAATCTCCAAAAATTCAGTAATTGGGACTAACTGCACCACTTAGTCCTCTCGGCGGACCGTTAGTCCAGTTACTCCGTGGGGAGACTAACTGCGTCTAGTGATCCTTTTGTAATTCGCATTTAAGGGAGTAACTGCTGCACATTTAAGGGAGTAAGGGAGTAACTGCTGCACATTTAAGGGAGTAAGGGAGTAACTGCTGCATTTAAGGGAGTAACTGCTGCAGACAGACATTTGTACCTGTCTAAATAAACTTCTTATCTTACATTGAGGGACTAATGGTGGCGGCAGTGCAGTTAGTCCCCAAAGGGCAAAACCCAGTAGCACGTTTAGCCTTTTTCTGGCTCAGAGAGTGCGCTTGCATGGGTGATGGGGAGCGAACGTTCATTGAGCGGAAGTTGAAGCGCCTATATAGACTCGTGGCTGCCCGAGCACATCTCGGATATGTTGGGCCAAGGCGGCCACGGAAGTTGCAAGAAGTATATAGTCGAAAGCTACGTGCACTCGTACCAGGAGCGGGGTTGACGCTCTACAGGGACGGCGAGAATTCATAGTAAGCCTTTCGATAAGCGGGAGAAGAATCGGGAAGAAATTGGCTTCCGCGTTGTTTTAGGTAACTTTTAAGCACAACCACTTCCTATTTCTTCCTTCTTTTAACATGCTTGCGCGCAAGCTAGCTGTCAACTTTGATGTGATTACTGGGAAACCCTTTGCATATATATAACATAAAACCAGCGCAAATACTACTCCCCTGACAGATGCCTCCTTTCATTCATAAGATCTGGGGGCCATGTTGATTTTTCTTTCTCCTCTTCCTTTCCCTTCAAAACACTTACTACCGTTATGTAGATGTTCCAGTTTAGTCCTCGACTACTTCCCCTGAATATGTTTTTCTTTTTGCGGTAAAACAGTACAAAAACACTAGGAAGTTTATTCTGACTCTTCTGAAAGCCGGTGACGAATGGGAAGACGGCGGTTATGTATCGGTTGCTATATAGCCTGGCATACAATGCAGCGCCTCTCGCGACTCGACGAAAGCTTGCATTCACCGCCTTTCGAGCGTTCTTCAGTGCTGCACGAAACTGCAGCGACGCGAAGACGAAGAAGGAAGCAGTCGCGGCGCACTATGATGTCGCGATCGCCGCCGAATCGCTCAGAGTTGAGCGCCGCCGCCGCATGACATGCGCGTTTCGTTCGCTCGCGGCGATGGCAGCTTTCGCGCGGTCGACTATACCCGCTGCCTTTCCGAACGTCGCGTGATGGCTTTTATTTTGGCGCCTATTTATGCCCCCGCGAAGTCAGCGGCGGCAAGACACGACCGTGACGTACGAGACGCACGCGCCTTCTCCTCCAACGAGCGCGCGCTCGTATTTGGCTCCCGCCAAAGATTATTAAGCGCGACTCACGTCGCGCGCCGTGTGCCTTTGGCCTGATATACGACCACGCCCCCCTCCTCACCCGGCGCCTTTAACCACTATCATCGTCTAGTCGACCGGGTAGCGGCGGCGGCCGCCTGTTTCGTCGTTCGTGAATTAGGAAGTGGCGCGCGTGTCGCGCGCGCCATGACGCGTGACTTTTTCTCTCTCTCTCTCTCTCTCTCTCTCTCGCTGGGCTTCGCGCTGTTTAATGAATGTGCTCGTGCCTGGGCGCGCGAGCGTTTTGTTTTCTGTCTCGCCTCCCCCCGAAATTGATAGCGTCAACCGTGTGTCGCGGGCTGTGCCGTTGACTGTGCCGCTCGTACGTGCGTCTGATGTAACGGTGGACGTCAACTATATAGGGCTCGCTACGGAGCGAGAGAGACAGACCTCTCTACCTATACCGCGGCGAGTTTGGTCGCTGGATGTGTAGAGCTGTCGCACTTGCGCCGAGGTCTTAAACTATCCCTCCTCCGGGACTTCACTTTTTTCTCTTCTGATGTTTTTCTTTTCGTGCCTGTTTTGCTCCTTTAATTGCGCATCTAATGCCAGATTCGCAAACTTTTCGCGTACGACACTCCGTATATATGAGAGAGTAGCATCTGACCAGAGCCTGTGGTGGTGATGGTAGTGGTCTTATTAAAACATAGCAATAAAACAGATATAGATAGGTTGGCAAAAACCAAAAAGATGGAAATAACTGGAGAAAGGACAAAGGACAGTGTGGGAGAAGTAGCAAGTTTTGCCAGCCTGTGTGCGTAGTCGTAATCACACACACACACTACTAAAGAGAAGAAATCTGCTTAGGTGTATGCATCTCCTATTCAATCTCTGTTACACTTACAACACTGTACGCGAGTGTCTGCTCAATCGTAATAGCCAACGAGCTCAACGAATTGGGCCCGCTGTCCTACTTGCCTAGCTTCTGGCGTCGCTAACATCGGGTTTACCTAGCAGGAGTGTTGGCGGCATACTCGACAGTCAAGTGGTTCGTGACTATGTTACCCTATACTGCTCCTCACTACCTCTTCATGAAATCAAAAAAAGAAAACTAAAGCGCACAACTATTTTAATAGGTTGTGACGAACGGAAATGGACTGAAAAGATCTGACCCATTTCTTCGTCAGGTTTAGTGCAATTCGTGTCAACACGTGCTGATCTACATCTGCTGTCGATAGTGCATATAGCTTATCGCGCGACCTCCCCAGTTATTTTCTGTGCTCTGCGCCTCCCACGTTTTCTGTTTTGTCTTTTTTTTGTGTGTGTGTCACACTTCTTTGGGGGCGTTATTTTTGTGTGCCCTTATTTTGTGAGGACGGCTTAAACTCGATATCGCAGAAGAACTCGGAAGATGCGGAATTCGCGCGGATTTGCCGCCAAAACACGACAGACAAGTTTGACACTCGGCTTATGTTCTCTCCTTGAGTCGACGGATTCTCAGAGCTTCGGTGCACTCAGACGGTTACCTCTCGCGAACCGCAAACATCCTGCTCACGAATCCGCGCAAGAAGGATGCTACGTGAAACCCTCGCGAAATCGAATCGGTATTACCGGTCGCGTTCTTGTAGCTCTCTTTATGTCTCTACGTACGCGTTGTCTCCTGGCGTCCTTATTTCATTAAATTTTTATCTCTCTTTCTGCACTGAGCGTCAATGCATTCGAAGTGACGACGCCCCATCGCGAGCGGATGAACGGCTTTGCGGATGCGCACGTGGTATTTGTATTGTAAGCACACACGCGCGCGCGTTCTGCTGGCTGTCACAAGCAAGGAACTGTTTTCCCGCTAATCTTGAGGAGAAAAAGTGAAGGATAAATGGAAGAGACAAACCTCGTTGTTCGGCTTTGCTGCCACGCACCGAAGCCCTCCGTGAAGCCCTCCATAATGCCGAACCTCCGAAGCGCTCTCACACCCTCGTTACGGCGCCGCGAATGAGGGGAAAATGCAGCGTTTTCGGCGCGCCTCGTTTGATGCCGTCGCCCGACGAGCAGGTTATAGCTGTCGGCGTTATGTTTATTCAAACGGCATCCCCACGTCATACATTTATTAGCTCGTGTCTTCCGCTTTTTCACTTCGCTTGCATGGACAAACGAACGAAATGTTTCATTACTTTTGACGTCAGGTTTGAAACGTTGCTTGTATATATACTTATATATCTTACGCGCGGTTCTGGAAAGGTGTGGATACTCCCGTCCCCGCATCTTTCGCGTCCACGTTTCACACTTCGGTGTGTGGCAGCTAGTGAAATCCAATCATTTCCGCACGGAGCTATTTCGGCCGCACTATCGGATTCGAAGCCATTCTCGCTGCATATTAGATTCGCAGTCATACAGCTTAGGGGGAGTGCTTTTGTTTAGCAGTTCGTAACTAATGGTCTTCTACGGCGTTTTCTCCTTTATTTAACTACGGGCTTTTTCGCGAAATAACATCCCGGGCTTGCCTGCGGCGCACGATACTGCTGGAACAAAACAGCAGGTTCGCTCGCACACGTACCACCCGCGCTCTCAGAGAAAAAGAAGAAGGAAATCTCTACGACGTGTGGACACCGAGATAAGCCTCTCCTCCGCGAATACAAACTAAAACGCGTCGTTCAGGACTCATTCCGAGCTGGGTCCTCATCTCGCTTTGCTCGCACTCAGGCTGTTTTTAGCGCCGTCGCCTTCCCCCTCGAGACGAGCGGGCGATGCGGGCAGCATGTGGGCAGAGGAGTCTGGCTGTTTATTCTGTATGCGCTTGACGCTGCTACTACTGCTTGAGAACCATGGAGCCGCGCACAGTGTTAGCTTCTCCCGTCGAACGCTGCTTGGCGCGCGCTTTGTTTTTCGCTGTAGTATTGTTTCACAAATCACTCCGTTTGATTCTTTGGAAAGAGCTCGAGAGGGGGTTGGACTCAGCCGGCACCCACCCTATAATATCGTTCAGGCTTCGTCACCCATGGCTGCCTTCCGACGGGCTTATATATATATATATATATATATATATATATATATATATATATATATATATATATATATATATATATATATATATATACAGAGAGAGAGAGAGAGAGAGACCACCGACTTTTGGTGGAACGCGGGTTTGGCTCCGTCATCTCTTCTCTGTATACTGCTACCGCGCCGTTTCTTCCGCACTCATTGTTATCAGTATTGTTACTAATCCTTTTTGTTCGCTGCGGACTCAGAGATGACGGGGCGTACGGCACTGCCGAGCCCCCTTCCTCCTCCGTACTCTTTCTCAGCCATCTCCCCGTGTAAGGAGTATGCTGGCAGGAGTCTTTCTTTTTACGTCCGCGACTCGATGTTGCCATTGTGTGCACCAGGCAAAGCTGACGATGCAGGGCGCGTGCGACGCGCGATGTTTTCTTTTTTTGTTCTTTACATAACGTCGGCATCAACACGTCCCATTAATCGTCCTCCTGCTGCGAGACAGAAAGCAGCAGCTATACACAAAAACACCCCAGCGCCCCACCCCGACCCAACTTTCTCCGCAGCCGTGTCTCTCTTGAGGATTTCATGCACGAAAAAAGAAACAAATGTACAGAAAGAGGGACCGTGCTAATAAGGACTGAAGCCCAGTCAGCCGCGCTTTAAAAGTCAGTGAGGTCAAAGGCTGCAAAACGCACGGACCCCCCACACTCTTTCTCCCCTTGCTTGATTCCCAATATAATAATGAAAGTAAATGCTGCACCAACGCAGGCCCACCGAAATCGTGCACCCGGCAGTTGAAACGTCTTTCTTTCTTTCTTTCTTTCTTTCTTTCTTTCTTTCTTTCTTTCTTTCTTTCTTTCTTTCTTTCTTTCTTTCTTTCTTTCTTTCTTTCTTTCTTTCTTTCTTTCTTTCTTTCTTTCTTTCTCTCTCTCTCTCTCTCTCTCTCTCTCTCTCTCTCTCTCTCAATCTCTCTCGCTCGTCAAAGATGACTGGAAGTTCCGTTATCGCGAGGTGTCCCTTAAAACGCGCTTCGGTCGCCAATCGGTCGCTTTTGTTGTTATGCGCTTCGATTTGTTCTCACTTTATTGTACGGCTTCGCGCCCTCTTCTTATCGACTCCAAGCCACAATGTTCACACCTTTCGGATCACGCTGCAGCGTCTTCTTCCTGACACCGGCTTGTTACGCGCTTTCGCCCAGCGCGCCTGTCTGCTCGCTTTGTTTACTGTTTGTTTCCTGTCGTCCGCATCTCCCTGGCAGTTTTAAAGAAAAAGAAAAAAATATTTCGTTTGCTTCACATTTTTTAAATTTTTCTCTTAAGTTAAGGAGACCGAGGCAGGGCGCCTCTTTTCCGCCTCTCTGCATCCACTGCGTCCTCCCTCGCAGCTCGTTGCGTCCCCGGGAACGTTGCAGGGGGGAAGGGGGGGGGGGGGGGGGGTGCGTCGGCGCATGGGTCGACGACACCTGTCGGATAACCTGCCACCGGGCCTTTGTCACGACCCAGTGACCCGCGTGCTACCGCCTTCCTCTTCGCATTTAATTTTGCTTCATTTTTATGGTGCGTGTGTGTGCATGTGCGCGCGCCCCGTTTCCTGTTTCGACGCGGAAAATACGAACAACCGCATTTTACGAGCTAGCAAATAGAGAACTGAGCATCTTGCCGCTCACTTACCGCCTTTGAACTTGCTCATAAAGTTTGAAGCAAAACTGCTCAATGAGCATCTGGCTTTTGTCTCAAAGTTTTGAGGTGCGCGCGTTTTAATTAGTACTCTGGGTACCTACCAACGCGTTGCAATGTCTGCATGAGGACTGGTTTGGTTTTATGAGGTTTAACGTCCCAAAGCGACTTAGGCTATGAGGGACGCCGTAGTGGAGGGCTTCGGAAATTTCGACCACCCGGAGTTCTTTATTAACGTGCACTGACATCGCGCAGTACACGGGCCTCTAGAATTTCGTCCCCATCGAAATTCGATCGCCGGAACCCGGATCGTACCCGCGTCTTTCGGGTCAGCAGCCGAGCTCCATAACCGCTGAGCCACCGCGGCGCCTGTCTACATAGTGTTTAGGCGTTGCTTTACATAGTCAATTATTTTATGTTACCGCTGGTTTGGTTACACCCTCTTTAAACTCAAAAACCGGGCTGTTTGTTTGGAGAGTTATGGCTTTCTGACCTGTTAGGGCCCGTGGTCTGTTTTCGAACTCTAACTAACGTCACCTTTCATTTAATCAATCTCCATAGGTTTGTTTGTGTTTGTGTTCGACCGTGTAGATATATGTACGAGTCACTGATGGTTAATATCTTCTTATATAGATATGCCTATGTGTTTAATTGTATACAGCTCATCGATCCGCACCACCAATAAGTTAACGTTTCGAGCTACACCCTGTCCTGTTTCTTAAATAGGACACAGCGTGGCCACCATGTCTTCGACGTGCTCTTCGTTCCGTTTCGTTTGCCTCGTCTTGCGCCACTTTTGGAGTTTTCTCTTTTTTTCCCCCACAAAATCTTGACTATTCTCCGAGATTTCGCGACGGTTTCAATTCCCTCGCAATAAGGCGAGATTGGAAAGTTTGCCCTGCGGCGACGGCGACCGCCGCCGGAATGGAGCAAAAGTCTCTCGTATACGCCCCCTCTCCCTCGCCACTGCTGCGTCCGCGCGCTTCAATCAGCGCGAGTGACGCCGGAAGGACGTCGTCGATCCTTCCTCAGAGACCCGAACTTTTCTGCCTGGTAATAACAGCGTGAACGACAAACGAGTGTCAGACACACGCCGAGAAGGCGCAGGGATACGGGAAACAAAAACGCGCTTTTTTTTTTCCTTTTGCGCTGCAGTCGAGCCGCGGCACTAAACGTTGGGACAAATACTTTATCGCATGAAAGCAGAATATACGCTGCAGAGCCGAGTTAGGCATTTGCGAAGACCGAAAGTAAACATGTATCGCGCTTTAGTCGTAATTGTCGATTCGGACAGCGGGGCTGGTCCGTGCCGAGATGGACGCGATTAATCTGAGAGAAAGCCGGCGTGCGCATCGGGACCGAGTTTGCCCCCAGGCTACGAACGCCGTCCCTTCTGCGTGGCTTGCTTTTTCCCTCGGGAACTCTCATCTTCGAAATGGGATTTAATTTGGAAGACGTTGTTGGCTATTGTCGATGTTCGCCGGTGTTTTCTGCGTGAGGAGGATTGTGTTGTGACGACCTCTATCGTATTTTTGGGACCCTGTTTTTTTTTTTTTTTTTTCAGCCTCTTAAAAATCTGGAGCGGCGTTAATTGCACTTCTCCGTGTACCGGGTCCAAGAGCGAATGGTTATGTACAGTTTTGCCGAAATTTTAAGTACTCTTGAACAGGCATCAAAATATCGAACATAGTATCGAAGTATCTTCGACATGGTATCGACAAAGTATCGAGCATCCTTTTCCCGTTGAACAGAGAATCCTTGTGTCGAACACAGTATCGAAGTGTCTTCGACAGGGTATCGACAAAGAATCGAGCATCCTTTTGCCGTTGAACAGAGAATCCTTGTATCGAACACAGTATCGAAGTATCTTCGACAGCTTATCGACAGAGTATCGAGCATCTTTTTCTTGCTGAACAGAGCATCCCTGTATCGAACACAGTTTCGAAGTATCTTCGACAGGGTATCGATAGAGTATCGAGCATCTTTTTCCCGTAGAACTCGTCGTTGAGCCCCCTCTCTCGCACTCCACGTGAAGTGTGAGCCAAGGCGGGTGCAACTAAAGGTGCAACTAAAGGACTAAAGGTGAAGTCCCACTCGCGTGTACTTAGTTGCAATATCTTAAAATAGCTTAAAATAGGAGCTTGCTCGCCAAGACCTCAGGAATGCTCGATATGTTTACCACTAGTTTGACGGCGAAAAAAAAATGGTGTTCCGTTCAAGCGCGGGCGTGTTCTTACTAACACACTACTTCGCTATCAACAATTCAGTCAGTCGAGGTGTCGCGGAGTTTCGTCGTCAGCGTACCGTTCATCCTGTACCGCTGCGACGATTTCGACAACTCCGGCTCGGCATGCATGCAGTATTAATGCCAGACACAAAGGGTATATAAGGACGCGCGTTTGCTCAGGAATGCGCGCTGTTCTAATCCCCCCCCTCCACACATGTGCGTGTGGGTGTTGCGCTTCAAAGATGGCGATCGCTGGCTGGCTGTGTAGCCAGCTATAGCTGCTTAACGAATTCCGCGGCGAGCCATTTTGACGGGTCTCCCGCTTCCGAGAGGCGAGGCTCGTATTCATCGAGTATTTGTGCGAGCGCGGGCGGCCGCGTATTGTGTACCGTTATAGACGGCCTAGTAATAATGCACGCCACCCCGGGCGCGCTGCTTGAAAACCGCCCGCCACGCTTCGAACTCGCAAGCCGAAAGCCACTCCCCCCCCCCCCCCCCCTCCTCCTTCTTCTCCTCCTCCGCGCGCGCGGTTTGTTCGTTGGCTCCGTTGAGGGTATGTGTACTCGACACAGACGTAATCCCGAACTAAAAACAAACAAACTCGAGAATGCGGACAAGCCCCACCGGAACCGGGAGCGCTCGCCTCCTTCGACGCAACTACGCCGCTGCGTCGCGGAGTCCAAATGACTCGGACTCGACAAACAACGGGCGGTCGTCGTGGCACCTAGGTGGAATGGGGGGGGGGGGGGAATGTATTAACTCACGCGGTTTGGGCGGTCTGCGGCACAAGCAGCGAATTTTGCGAAGCGTCGGGTGCGCAAAGCGGTTCTTGAATTTTTCATTCGACTCTCGCGTCCGCTCGAATTACGCGCGAGCTGTCAAATGGCCCCCCGCGTGTGGACCGCGGGGCACTCGAAAGCGCGCGTAGCAGCAGATGAGGTGGCGGCGGCTGGAATTAAGACGGACGGAGGAGTGTGCAAGCTCCAGGGTTAAAACTTGGTCGCGCGCTCAGCAACGCCTGTTGCATCTGGAGCGCCGAACCTTTTGATTGCTCTCGCGCCGCGGGAAAAGCCCCGGGAACTGTGTACGTATAGGAGCGGGGAAGCTCTCAAATGCGCCTTCGCGGCACTCGCTGCTACTTTGCGCGTACCTGTTTCGGAGAAATGAAAGGAAGGCGCGCGCGCGAAGATGCGAAAAAGCGCGCCAACTCAAAAGCGCGCGCTTTCTCGCGGCGAGAGCGGAACGTGGTCGCGGCTTATCGGGGCTTCCGCTCCATGTTTCGGCCCCTCTTCCCCGCTGCCTGCATTAGAACCTTTCTCCGTCGCCTCTGTTCTTGTACAGCGTTTGCAATATGGCGTGAAAATTTTCGCCTCCGTGCTGCAGCTGTTAAAAGTTTCGCGCTCGACTTCGTTGTGTGCGAACGAGGTTCCCTAATAAGGGCTGGTTGCGAAAACTTTTGCCGAGTTTTAAGTGTTTTATACCTGAGCGCCGTCCTTCACTTTCGCGAAGCAAGTTAGCGAAAGCAAGGCGGGAAAGCCTTATGCGGGCTTGAATGACAATGCGAAACGGAGCATGCAGTGTATACCCGAACTGGCGAAGATGGTGCCATTAGACGTGTCCTAATTTGCGCGCATTAAAGGAGTCTCGCGAAGAACCTGTCGCATTGCCGGGGACTCCGCCAGTTGGCCGCACAAACCGGCCATTCGTGTCGCGAGCTTCGCCTAATTGCTGGATTAGGAAACAGGCGCGGCGAACGTGCTCATTTTAGCACTCTGCCGTTGCCATAGGGCCGTTTTAAAAGATGCAAACTGAGAAAAATTAAGTAGGCGACCTTTTCTAAAGTGGCTACCGTCTCCTTTCTTATGCGTTTAATAACGTGCAATCAGTCAGGCTGCGTGTAAATTCGTGGGAGACGCTTTTGCATCCGATTTTTATTGGACCGTTTTAGCGTACCGTTACCGTGCACCGTCGCTGATAACGACGCGTTCTGGCGCTGTCTACGCGCGTGCATCACGCTTATTCGGTGTTCGGACGTTTTAGCTTAACCGCTACAGCATTACTCTTGCCGTTAACAAGTCTGTAAAGGACTACGCATGCGTGTGATGTCCACGCCTAGCTAGCTCTGTATACAGTGGCGGCACAAGGTATACCGGCGTACCGTTACCCTGTGCCGCATATGTAAACATTTTCGTTGTCTATAGCTTCATTGAGCGCGCGTGCCTGTTGGACTGTGCTGGGCATGCGCAGTAGATGCTTGCATGAAGTCCGCCAATCAGAACACTGCTGGCACAGCCCCCTGGAAATATGGCTGCGCCCAAAGACACAAATGTGAAATGGTCTATAGAGTTCTATTATCGTTACCCTGTACCGTGTGCGTTGCCATGTGCAGTTAATAGTGTGTTTGACGTCCTTGAAATAGGGCGTTCAGCGCGTGGGCTAAAGATCCCCGTTTCCAGGGCGTTAAAGCCCACGCGGCTCGAAGAACGGACTAAACATTTCTTCACGTGCTGTTTGAGTAAACTTTGCAATCTTGTGGTTATGGCTGTTGATGCATACACTGCGCAAAGTGGCCTGTGTGGCGAACGTGTACTTTGGGGGAGGAGGGGGGGGGGGGGGGGGGCGAGAAGAAATCTTTCACGTGTCGCCGCCATCTATCGGCGCATTTTGTACTAACCTCGTGACCATAGCTGTCATTTTTCTTGCAGCGCGATAGCATGAACTACTTAACGCGGTTTGAACTAAGAATCAGCTTCGCTGGCCACTGCACGAGAGCACTGTGCTATCGCCGCAGCCGATCGCGTCTCGTGTTAAGCTTAACACAAGCTAAACACAAAGCAAAAAACTGCGAGGACACTTTGGCAATTGAAGCGTTGAGAGGACACTATGCCGTGATGACTTCCGGTGGATGTGACGTCACACTGTTCCCGTGGCTATATCGACGTCCGCGCTATTTCGATATTTTTGCCAATAATTAATTAAATAGTTAATCTACAGTCATCAAACTTGGCTTCTAGGTTCATTTTTTCCTCCTCTATCTGAAGCAACCATTGGTTTTCTTCTATCTTTTTTAGTTCCCGAGTTAAGCGCGTGTGACACGCTGTGTTAACGGACGACAGTAAGAGCCGTTAAAGGCTTTCGCCTTGAAACCACAAGCCAAGCAGACTAACTAAACACGTGCTTTCGCACGTCTACGCGGTTTAACCCCGTTATAACCCCACCACTTTCTTTTTTTTTTTTTTTGTCGTGCAGCGTGCCGTGGCGGCCGAGCAGGATTCGGTGCTGTTGCGAGACCAGCTGTCTGACATGGACTCCTCGTCGCCGCCTCCTCCGTCGTCGGCGCGGGACGCCGCGTCGCCCGTACCTTCCCGGGCGACCCTGGAGCTGCAGCTCGCCTCTAAGGACAAAGAGGTGAGCTCCGGGTTCCTCCCTCCCTTCCCTGATGGATGTGACGTCACACCGTTACCGTGGCTATATCGACGTCCGCGCTACTTCGACGCGCTATTTCGACTCCCTCCCTCCGATTTCCCTCTTCTGAAGAGAGCCATGCCTCCTTTTAGAGGCTGCTGCATCTACCCGTTTTTTTCTTTGTCTGCATAATTCCGCGCACCGCCTTTTGCGCCGGGTTAATCAAATTGAAAGGATAATTGAAGAATTGGATAAATGTTCAGTTCAGCTAATTAACTTTAATCAGTTGATTCAACCAGTCAAACGAAGCAGTTGATTAATTCTGTTAACACAGCCCAGTTGTCTGAAATGATTTAAATGTAATTCAGAATTAATCCAACCACACTTTTCTTATTATGCATCGTAAGATTTGCACGTCACGTCGTTAAAGTCGTGTTGGTCACAGATTTTGTCCACCACAGCATGAAGTTTGTTTGGGAGTATAACTTGTTTTGTTTTTTACGCCCGCCATGTTTACGGCAGATACCGCAAAGCTCATTTTATTCCCTCTCTCAATTGTTCTACTCTCACTATTATTATCTTTGTCAACTTTTATTCACGCTTATCTCTGTGTTTTTTTTTTCTTCTTGGATGCAGATATCTCAACTAGTCGAAGATATTAGGAAGCTGCAGTCGGCAGTGGATTCTCTAAAAGAGACAAGTGCCTCACAGGTGAGCCCACTTATTGTGGTCCCGTCTCTTCGGAGCAGCGCAACTCAGTCACCACAGTCGCAACGTCCCATCAATAAGCAGTGACACCTTGGTTCTTGTACTGTAATCTCCCACCCAGTTTCGGACTCAGTGTGGCAGAATTGTGACTCACTGTACGTTTCTAATTTTATTACGATTTTTTTTTTTTCCACAGATTGCTCAACTCGAAGAAATGCTCGCAGAAAAGTCGAGAATCATCCAGGAACTCGAAGACCGGTTGGACAGGCAAAAAGATTACGAAGACATCAAGAACGAACTTAGGTGAGTCCCAAGTTTTACGGGGCAACGTATTGAAGAACACGTTCGGCGCAGCTTATACGCTATACGGGACAAGTTGCAAAAATGGAATGCGCATTCCGTTGCTCGAGATAAATAATAGTTAACTAGTTAGTTCGTTAGTTATGACGCATAACAAGGCACGCAGTGCTGCCGAGAAAACAGGGTTATTGCGGATGCGGAGATATTACCCTAACGTTCATGAAGTGTAGAAAGCTGTAGAACTTGAACGGCAACAGGGCTGTACTGTGGGGTTAAACGGTGTTCTTTATTATACATTGCAAACATTTTACACCTATATGGGAGTAAAAAGGGAGTAACTTTCACTCCTTTCTGTTCAGGGTGTAGTAACAATGCGCGGACATGATCACAGACCCACTGAGTTGCGTGAAATGAAACATGCACGGGGCTCATCGCTTGGATCGCCTCCTCCGACGCAGGAACCTGAAGATGCTGGAAGACAGCGACAACCCCAGTGACGACCAGGACGAGAAGCCCACGCTAGTGTCGCCGAACAACAACAACTGTGTCGACCTCGTGCTGTACGGCAAGAACAGGACGCGACTGTCGCCGCCTCTCGCGAGGGCCCATTCGGACGACGCCGGTGAGTGTCTTCCTAGTTGATTGACTCGCTGCCTGGCTGGACGAGAGTAGCCTCGAAATAGTTGACGTGACAAGCTTCTTGTGTAGCGCAAAATTACTGCGTAGTCGATTCATGCTTTCCGAGAGCTAATAGCGCATTGTCATTGTAGGAAAACGAATAAGGGTCGAGGGCTGCCTTCGGATTTTCGCTTGTCTCACCTTGACATCGTCGTAAAAACAACAGCTGAACCGCGTCTTTGTGCACTGGGAGCAGGTAAAGCTCTAGATTTGCTTCGGGGGCTGTGATAATTCGATTTTAATGGAGAACGTAATAATACCGTACAAATTAAGGTGTGTGTTAATATTTTCATACAAAAAAAAATATATACATTCGTGTGTGCGCGCTGATAGGTCGCTTCGCTGACCTTCGAATGATTGATTGACGGAAAGTGCAGTGGATCGATCGATCAGTCAATCCATCGAGACGTCGATCACTCGATCGATCACTCCCGTCTCCCCGGCTGATTGATCGCGTGTATCGACCTTCACTTCGAGCGATCGATTGATTGATTGACCGATCGATTCCCCCCCTCCTCCTGGCCAGCTGCCTTCACTCGCATTCAAACAGTCGAACCAATCAATCCGTCGTTTGCCGGGCCATCGATCTGGCAGAGTTTGAACGGCGTCCCACGCTTCTTTCGCATGCTCGCAGGCTCCCCGCGCAGTCGGCTGCAGAACGTCGAGGCGTTCGGCTCGCTGCTGGGCGAAGAGATCGTCTCGTCCTTCTCGCGGATGCTCAAGAGCGAACCGCCGCCGCCGCCGATGCCGATCGTGACGAGTCCGCCGGCGACGCCCAAGTCGGTGGACGCCGACGCCATGTCCACGGGCACCGACACCTCGACGGGCAGCGGCGGCCGCGGCGCGGCGGACGACGGCGCCGCCGCCACGCCGCCCACGCCGGACCCGGTGACCGGCGCGTCGCTGGAGCGGCTCCAGGACTGCCTGCGCCACAACATGGAGCGCCACGCGTGCGAGGCGCTCAACACGCAGAATGTGGCGCGCGCGGTGCGCGAGCTCCTGAGCGCGCACAACGTGGGCCAGCGGCTGTTCGCGCGCTTCGTGCTCGGCCTGTCGCAGGGCACGGTGAGCGAGCTGCTCTCCAAGCCCAAGCCCTGGGACAAGCTCACCGAGAAGGGCCGCGACTCGTACCGCAAGATGCACGCGTGGGCCTCGGACGACTTCTGCGTCTTCATGCTCAAGTCGCTGGTGCCCAAGAAGGGTGCGTGTCGTACGTATACACACCTGTGCTACTGCGCGGCTCTTGCTCACGACGTCGCCGACCGCGTGGCGCAATCTGGTTGTGAGATCAGCAGTGTTAGACTTACAGTTCTTCAGGGTACACCATATGCCATGGCTTCATGAGTTTGTGTGCGCCCTTTAGTTTTACCGTGTTCCATGGCTTCATGAGTTCGTGTTGTGCCCTTTAGTCTAAGAAATTGCATGTCCCAAGACGAACACGAAGCGGCAGAGGAAGGACAGACAGGGCTTCTTTGATTCTTTCTGAAGTATGTCTGTGAAAGTTTCTGTGCTTTGTTAAGCCCGTTATATCGTGTCAGACATCGCTTTTTTTATTGTAATGGTGCGCATGCAGACATTTGTGCGGCAAACTGAGACGTGCCGCATATATTACTTTTCATTGGCGTGCGTGAGTCAGTTAACTAATAGTTTTCACGGGATTGGCTGTGCTCGCTTTTGAACCCTTGTCGCAAACGGTGTAACGAATAGCGTTGCTCCCTCGTGCGCGCAGGCAAGGAGTCTGGCGGCTCGAGCGCCTCCAGCCGCCAGGAGGACGCGGCGGCCGAGGAGCGCATCGCGCAGATCCTCAACGAGGCCCAGCAGGCTATGGCGCTTCCGCTGAGCAAGGAGCGAAGTCCGGCACCGACCGCGGCGGGCGCGCAGAACGGCTCGGCCGAGGACTCGCACGCCGACAGCGACCAGGACACCGACGGCGGAGGCAACAACAACAACAACAGCAACAATAACAACAACCAGCCGACATCGGCGTCACAGAAGGACTCTAAACGGTCCAGCCGGAAGTACGAGAACGACGACATTCCCCAGGTGCGTCGCGTAAAATGGCCCCTGCAATGCCCTCAGTGACGTCGTACAGTAATCGCCAGTGTTACTCCCAAGAAGGACTTGTTGCTGGCTAGTTGTTGGCCGCAGTTGGCACAGGACAGGGTTAACTGGACGAGCATGGGAAAGGTCTTTGCCCTGCAGTGGACTATACCGCTGCTGATGGGGATGGGTTGGCGCAAACTCAAAATTGAACACAAAAAGAAGGGCCCACTGTAGAACAAATGCGCCTTGTGAAGGCTTGTACCTGGACTGGTTGGTGGTATACTTAGAATACGCCCAATGAATGACCTACTCTGGAAGAGATGTCCAGTCGTATCACTACAGGGAGTCACTCTAAGGCAGAGAGATAAAACCGAATCAGAAAACAATGGTATGATGCGAGGTTGTTGTTTTAATCCTCACGGAAGCTGCATGGATGCGTCCATTGCTGCAATGCAGCGAAACTACCGCTTCAGTGAAATTTGGCCCCATATGTTTGGGAACCCCGCGCTACAGGCCTGTGGCTGACCTTTCTCACGGAACGGTTGGTTCGGTCGCGCAGGAAATGGTGGCGCGCATCTACCAGGAGGAGCTGGCCAAGCTGATGGGTCAGCGCGTGGAGGAGAGCTTTCGCCAGCAGCAGTACGACCGCACGCACGAGGAGATCCGCCAGGCCCTGTCCATCTACCACCACGAGCTGTCGCGGCTCTCGCAGCTGGCGCTCACGCCGGGGCACGAGTTCGCGCGCTTCGGGGCGGCCGCGCTGCCGGGAGCCCTGCTCAACGGGGCCTTCCCGGGCCTCTCGCTGGGGCCCGAGCTCAGGGGCCCCGGGGCTGCGGCGGCCGCGGCCGCTGCCGCCGCGGCGAGGGCCGCCGCCGCGGACTCGGCCGAGGCGATGCGCGCGGCGCACGAGCAACCCCAGCCGCCGGTGTCCCAGCACCAGCCCCAGAGGCGAGGATCCTCGCTCGCCGCGCAGCTGGCGCCGAGGGACTGGCACAAGCAGCGCGGCGGCAACAAATACAGTGAGCACTACTACGGCCTGGCCGGCACGCACGCGCAAGGTGCGCGCCTTCACGCGCACCCCCATTCGCCTCTGCGTTTACCTCGCGGCGCTCCTTTATACTGACCTTTCCATCGGGTACACGCAAAAGGAAAAAGAACATCTGCTGTGTGGGACGCAGAAAACGCCCAATACCGTGATTGCGCCAGATTCTCGCACACAACAGTCCAGCGAACATGGCGATACCCAGGAAGCGCTTTTTGGAAAGGTCTATACGTAGCCAATACGCATTGTTTAGTAAAACGTTTTCGTATCTTAGGCAAACATTATTACTAACAACCGGTTTCCTGCTAGGGAGAAATGTTCGGGGCTGTGAGTGGTCCCAGAGTATACGCACAGTGTAGCCGATCATCACACGACCCTATTCTTTTATTGCTCATATTTGCCATTTGGCATACATTAAAGGAAAAAGTACAGGCCATATTTTGTATACATAAATGGCACCTCCTTATTATCTTTCAAGTCTGCTAGAAACACTTTTATTTATTTATGCATCGCTGAAATCTCAGTCATAACAGACATTTTCTCCGTGAGTGGTGTTAGGAATGCCATTTCATGAATCTCTATTGGCCAGTGTACACTGGCATCACTTCCTGGTGAATTCACTCCTGTTACAGCTGCACTGTGAAGCGTGGTATTGCGGTCTTCTGCAATTTCCACTACTTTCGGGCCTTGGCGTACCCCCTCTTAATTCGCATGTCGGTTTCTTCCTCCTCCTCGCTGTTAATCGCAGGCAGCGCGTTCTCGCTGGTGCGGCCGGGCGTCAAGTTCCCAGGTCCGGGCTCCACCCCGAGCCCTCCGGGTGGCGCGGGTGTTCTGGGCCTTTCGGAGACGCCACCGGGCGGCGCCGCGGCCGAGGACCTCGGATCTTCGCCCTTGCAACGCATGCAGTCCATCACCAACTCGCTGCTCACACAGAGCGCGGCTCCCTCCATGCCGCCGACCAACCAGCGCCAGAACAAGGCCGTCCTTCCGCCCATCACGCAGCAGCAGTTCGACCAGTACAACAACCTCAACACCGAGGAGATCGTCAAGAAGGTCAGTAAGGATACCCTGCTTCCCACAAGGGGTGGACTACTGTTCGCTGTACTACAATAGAATTTTACTTACATGAATACTTGGTGCAGGAATTTTGCAGAAGCACTGTCCACAGCTCCCCCCCCCCCCCCCCCCCTTATTGGCAGTTCCCATAATGTTTGATTTGGTTTATGGGGGTTTTAACGTCTCAAAGCGACTCAGGCTGTGAGGGATGCCGTAGTGAAGGGCTCCGGAAGAGCTCCGGAGTTAAAGAACCCAAGGTGGTCGAAATTTCCGGAGCCCTTCACTACGCCGTCCCTCGAGAACTCTAGAGATAATAATATGAACAGCATCTTGATAACAACGAAATAAAGGCATGATTTCTTGAAAAACGTTAGCTCTGCGAATTCCCGTGATTGTGGCGGGCACCGCATGCGACAGGTGGCTGGCACCTGACGTTTGCTGGTGTCTGCCATCAGAGAAACCCGTCCTGGGGAAACGCCACGGCGACATATTCTCTGACCAACTGAAATCCTTGCTTCCTCAAACTGCCCGGAGTTAAATGGAAGCAGTGACTTGTTGGATTGCTGCTGCGGTGGCGCTCGGCTGCTGACCTGAAAAATTCAGGCTCGATCCCGGCCGCGCAGTCGAATTTCGATGAAGGTGTTTCTGTTCTGACCGGCGCCCATCGGCCACCGCGCAGGTGAAGGAGCAGCTGAGCCAGTACTCAATCAGCCAGCGGCTGTTCGGTGAGAACGTGCTGGGCCTGTCCCAGGGCTCGGTGTCCGACCTTCTGGCGCGGCCCAAGCCGTGGCACATGCTGACGCAGAAGGGCCGCGAGCCCTTCATCCGCATGAAGATCTTCCTCGAGGACGAGAACGCTGTGCACAAGCTGGTCGCATCGCAATACAAGATCGCCCCCGAGAAGCTGATGCGCACCTCGGGGTTTACCGCCGCCTCCAGCCCACTCGGTGAGCGCCCCCTCTACCTTCTCTCCTGATGCGTGTGTGTATACTGAAAAGCCCTAATCCTCACAACCTTGGATGTTGCGCTTGTTGGACGTGCAAGGCTCGAAGGAAGCGGATCGCGGTAATCGTGCTTCCAGTGCTTAAAATGTATGGACCCCAGGGCTGCCCTTGTAGAGCTGATCACTGCTTCTCGTTTTGTCCTTTTGTGCGATGCTTATGACAGCCTGCTCGACGCACATCAACCATGCTAAATCTGCCAAATGTAAGGAGCTCTAAGTTTTGCGAGTGGTCTCTAATTCCTGCCAAAAGTATTTATTTGCACTCTCTTGGTCTCTGAATGCTGAAAGGTAGTCCCAGTTTGTAGCATCAAGTTGAATGCGCCATATTTCGCGTGGTCTCTACGTCGGTATTGTCACTCTACGTTATCATTGAGGTGATCGAAAAGAAACGAAAAACATTCCAATTGCGCCTTTCTTTGTTGTCGTTGTTTTGTGCCAAACCGGTGTGTTGTTGCTGTGTCAGTGTTTGGCCCTGTCTTATCGCCTCATCCCTCTTTCGTATGGCATCCGTGCAGCCGGTTCGAGCAAGCTTCCGGCGTCGAGCGCGGCGGCGGCCCGGGCAGCCGCGCGTGACCTCCAGTCGCACCGCAACAGCCACTGCGACAGCTCCGCCTCGTCACCGCTGCTGGGCAAGGGGCCCTTCAGCGCTTCGCCCGAGCTGCAGGTGGCTCTGATGCAGCAACAACAGCACCACCATCAACAGCAGCAGCAGCAACAGCAACATCAACAGCAACAGCACCAGCAGGACTCGCGCGTGGCCCTGTATGCGCCGCCCTCGAGCCCCACGGCTGCAGCGCGGAAAAGCCACCCCCACCACCCGAGCAGCGGCGGCCGCTCGATGGCATATGTGCAGCCGTCGGTGTATGAGATGGCGGCGCTCACCACCGACCTGGACACGCAGACCATCACGGCCAAGATCAAGGAAACGCTCATGGCGCACAACATTGGGCAGAAGGTAAGCTCATGGAACAGCCCTCGCGTTACCGCTATTGTTACGTTTTTATCTTACGCTAGTCCCTGCGATATGTCATCGAATAGGTTAGAAGATTAGACTTTGGGTCTCAAGGTATGCTGGAAAAATAATAGGGCTGCTATAGCAAATGAAGTCTCGTGCAGAACATCTGAAGTTTCAAGGAAATATAAGGGCAGATGTCGCAGTAATATGACACGCATTGTACGTCATCGCCTGGAACAGTTGCCCATAAAACGCCCCGCCGCGATGGCTCAGTGGTTACGGCGCTTGGCTGCTGACCCGAAAGACGCAGGGTACGATCCTGGCCACGGCGACCGAATTTCGATGGAGGCGAAATTCTAGAGGCCCGTGTGCTGTGCGATGTCAGTGCACGTTAAAGAACCCCAGGTGGTCGAAATTACCGGAGCCCTTCACTATGGCGTCCCTCATAGCCTGAGTTGCTTTGGGACGTTCAACCCCAATAACCAAACCAAACCAAACCAAACTAGTTGCCCCGAAAACACTTTATAGTTCAGGCAATCATGCTTAATTGTCCCTATTGCGCGATGGCGTTTGTCACATTGTGTATTCAAATTTTGCAAAGCTGTTCCTTTACAGGATGCCCCGAATTGATGAAAAATATTTGCCGATGTCTTTAAAGCAGTTGTTGCCCAGCGGCTATTGGGTATTCTCAATTCAAGCAGGTTTCGTATTCGGGAGCGTTGAATTTTTCCCCCTGGAATGCAGTAAACGTGAAATCTTCCGCGCGCTCTAAAAACGCGAGTGTGATTTCGTGAAAGCTTGCTTCACTGCACGCTGTTTCACTGTGCGGAGAAGCCTACCTGATGGTGAACAAGGACGAACAAAGTCGTTGAGGAAGGTTGATAGTTGGCAATAGCTTTGTGGGGAAAAGGCCATACAGCAGAAAATGAAAAAATTTTGCGAGTTAGGTGGGGCACTAGGAGGAAAGCCAGTGAGCAGAGAAAGAAAGGTAGGAACAGTATGCAGTAATTAACAGGTGAGTGCCTGCCGGAACCCTAGAGTGTGTAAACAGTAAAAAAAAAAGAAAAACGCTACAATTACTACTAAAGCGTGCCCGGAAAGCAATTAACCTTAGCATAGCCGATTAGTGCCACTGGTGCAATGCGGCTGCTACTGCATGTTTTTGAGAAAAGTGCAAGAAAGGCACTCAGAACCCCCCAGCGAAAATTTGGCAGTTTCTTGCTCAGTGAAAGTGCATAGAAAATGCAGATTTCTTTGCGATTTAATATTTTCTTTCTAAAAAATTGTGTCTGTTTTTCAGATCTTCGGCGAGGCCGTGCTGGGGCTGTCTCAGGGCTCTGTGAGTGAACTGCTATCCAAGCCCAAGCCATGGCACATGCTGAGCATCAAGGGCAGGGAGCCTTTCATCCGCATGCAGCTCTGGCTCAACGACCCGCACAACGTCGAGAAGTTGCAGGTCATAAAGAACGAACGCAGGGAAGGTGAGCACATCCACTGTACTTTTCCAGATGCAGATACCACTTGTCAAATTTCATGTCCCTGAGAAGTCAACGGACGTAAATTCAAATGTGCAATGCAGTGATGTTTATGTATTGTGTAAAAAACTTTTGTTTGCTTACTGTCGCTATAATCCTCAACGGCGCAGTAATAGCCAACCAGTGATGCGTACTGCCTAGCCGGTACCCAAGCCTATGCTACTCTTATGACCTCACACGTGATGTTAGTGGCATTTAGAGAGGAGCCATCGCGTTGTAGGCGTTACTAACCACTCCGTCTTGTCCTCAGCGAACAAGCGGCGCCGGACGCACGTGGACTTGGAGGCGGCGCCCAGGCCTATGGAGGCACAGCCGCCATCGCTGCCGACCATGAGCGGTCCCGGGAGCTTCCCGTTCGCGGCGCCGTCGTCGCCGTTCCCGGCGGCCAAGAAGCCGCGCGTGCTCTTCTCGGACGAGCAGAAGGAGGCACTGCGGCTCGCCTTCTCCATGGACCCGTACCCGAGCACGGCGACCATCGAGTTCCTGGCGGCCGAGCTGGGACTCTCAGTGCGCACCATCACCAACTGGTTCCACAACCACCGCATGCGGCTCAAACAGCACGTCGTCTCCCCCGGACCGGACGAGAACCAGCCGCGCAGCGAGCCGCCCCCGTCGCTCCTGGGCCCTCCGCAGAGCTCGCGGGAGGGCACGGGCTCTTTCGACCCGGCACTCTTCCGAGGACTCCTCGTCCAGAGGCTGGCCGAGATGCAGGGAAGCGACAAGAGCGGACCGGCCGCTTTCGGCAGCGCCAACAGCGGAGCCAGCAACAGCGCCCTTAACCTCAACGCCTACAACAGCTACTCCCCGTCCTCCCAGCAGGGCAACGACGAAGGCACGCTCGACCTGAGCATGTCGAGCCAGGCGTCGTCGGTTCGCAAGACGTGGGGTCGCGGCGGCACGCCGACTGAAGACTTGGACGACTCGAACCTGTCGCAGGAGGAACCGCCGGCCGGAAGCGACCGCGACTCGCTCAAGGAAGAGAACCTCGCGACGGCGCTTGCCACGTCGCGAAGCGGTGCGCTCGGTGGTGGCGCGTTAGGTCAGCACAACAGCTACAGCAGCCGGCGGCGGAAACCGGCGGCCCCCAAGTGGGTGGACCCGGGCCTGTCGCCGGACTCGGACGACGCGGAGGACGATGAGGCGAGCGGGAACGCGGACGATGATTGCGGCACACCGGGAGGCGATGCAGAGAGCGCCATCATCAACGGGGTCTGCGTGCGCCAGACCGCCACCGCTGGAGACTTCAGCTTGCGGCTCCGCGAGACGGTTCGGGTGGACCCCGTGGCGGCATCCGACGAAGCCCGCAAGAGTGCGGAGAGGGACGACCTGGAGGATGATGAGGAAGAAGAGGAAACGGCACTCGAGCTCTGCACCACTGCAAAGAAGTCGAGTGCTAGTAGCGGCGATGGCATTCGAAAGCTGGAGCAGAGGCTCGACAACCGAAGTGAGGAACGCGGCGAGGACTGGGAGTTCTGAAATGGAACGCTTGGCTTCATTCAGCTGCCCCAACTCAGTCCTGGCCCGTTCGAAGCCTCCCTGCGCTGCTTCGGAAACATGCCAGCTCTGTGACTCGTGACCGGCTTCGGGAACTGGCGACTTATACACAGCCCGTCCCTGCCACAAGTGTTAATTATAAGGGTTTGTCGCCTGAGGTGTGAGGTCACCGATGAAATGGCACCCACCTGGCTGTTTCTGGATTCGAGTGGCCAACCGATCAGGGTCCACTTCATTTCATTTTTTCTGAAGAACACATCGCCTGGAACAAGTTTCGTGACAGTTGAACTGTGGCTGGAAGCCGTGGCTGGTGTGGCTGCTCGAAGCGGCCTCTGCGAGGACGCTAACCGCGCCCAGTGGAAAAGTACGCGACCCATGGGATAACTCTGGGGGACTCTTCCTTTTCGCGCACACTGTTTTCGCCCACCCGGAGCCACCACATCTTCTTCGAGCCCGGTGCAATGTGGCCTTAGCTCTCACACTCTCCGCTTCTGGTGTTCGTCGTGTTGTTGCCCTTTCAAGCATTGACGTATTCGACGACAAGACTTTTATCGCACATGTGAGCAGAACTCTGAACGACCAGAATGCTTAAGCGAGGCTGTCTCTGTGTGTGTGCGTGCAGAACTGTGGTCTGGAGACGTTCTTTGTTTTTACGTTTGTACGTTTTTAAGACGTTGTGATGTTTCTTTTTTTTCTCTCTTACAGTTTACGGTGACCTTTATTGTTGCCGCGTCAGCCTTACAAAGTGCGTTGGCGAGGGTTTCAAGCTGTAACAAGTTAATCTTTGTGGCATGAGCCCAGAGTTTTCTGTGAGCTGAGAGGCATTTCGTACATACTGTGGCACACAAGTGGAAAGTACCCGCTGCTAGCTGGCCAGTTTTATTTTTTGTCTCTACCGTCAATGAATGTCATCAAGTTTCATCTTTCGAGAGCACTTGTTGAATAACTTGGCTGACCAAAGGCCTCATGCAACCCACCAATTGTAATAATTAGTCTTACCTCTGTAGTCTCACACCAAACATTCGCGCTATATGCCATGACTATCTGTACACAAAAAAACCTGTATTATTTGGTGCTTTTTGTATAGATACTGGTATTGAAAATAGTGCTATCTGCTGGCGCTTGCTAGCTAAGAATTTCAGTTGTTAAAAGGTTGGTGTCTGCGAGTTGACTGATGTTAGGGTCTGTCTAATGTGTGAAATATTTAAGCAGAAGTCATGCAAGAAAAATTAACTGGCTGGTTTCATGGAGTCATTCACCTCTGCAGAAGTTAAGAAACCAAACTCTTTACAGTACGGCTAAATTCAGTATTTATTGGTAGTGCTACTTGTTGGACATTGTTGGGTGTTCAGAACTGAAGAACCCACACTAGGAAAAACTTAACATGTGCAGAACAACAACTGTCACCTTTTTCGGTGGGAAAACACACAAGTACGTGAACAATGCCCAAACAGCCATGAAGAGTCAGCGAGTCAGCATGAAGCCAAAGATGTGAACAAGAGCTTTAGTAGCAGGCACTATTGTCACATGTCCTTTCCAATCACGAGAACTGGAGACTTCCTTTCGTTGCAGAGAACATTCATTTCATGTAACACACAGCGGGCGTGTCTTGTTTTGTCGTTAGTGGTATTTATACGCACACATATACAGATATATTTCTCTTTTTGGACTCAGTCCTGTCTTTGTTACCACCTAGTCCCCCTATGATCTGTACTCTGTTCGCTGTCAACACGTGCTAGTCCCGACCTTCGCCCAACAAGCAGCCATGAATGCCTTTTGGTATAGAAAGCCTCATCCCTGCATTACCAGCTAAAGAAACTGGAGCTCCATTGAATGTGCATCTACGCTCACTGCAGCTAAATATATGGCAGCCAACTTTGCCTTGTTTTTTTGCACCAGGCTCTATCATCTAAGTCACGCTTGGAGCAGAAATTGAAATAATTATCCCTCTGGCATGAAAATATAAAAATTCTGCGTTGATATGGAATAGCTAAGCAAGTGCAAAATACATCCACATCCTGCCATATCTCTATGTTATTTGCGTCTCTGCTTTCCTCATTTGATGTCTTTCTGATCATGGCCGACAGCATGCAAGTCTAAATATACGAAAAGAGCAGCATATGTTATTCGGTACACACCTAAAATTAACCCTTGGTCTACCCAATAATCGCAGATACTTAGTTAAATATTGTCACGACCAGAGGAGCCGCGAAGGTAGGCGTCGGCAAGAACCCAAGACTGGGAGCCTTCTTTTAATTATAGAGCCAGCTTCCACGACACCAAACAGAACAAGCGCGCCGCGAGAGTCCACCGCCGCTTCGTCGTCGTCTTCGATTCAGCGCGGAGGCCGCGCGGCGCTTTAGGCGCGTGGCAATATAATAAGCTGTGCACTTGAGGCATGTCAGTTTTTGTTGACAACTGTTATGGACGCAGGCACCAGCACCAGCAGCGATATAATTGTACAGTTACCATTGATTTCGAGCCTTTTTGTGATGACAGTCTTTTTCTTTCCACATGTGATAAAATCTTTGTACGTGTAACATAATACGAAGCGTTTGATACCAGCATTGCTCGGGCAAGCAAGCCCTGGTGAGATAGAGAATAGAACCCCGGTGACACTGTAGATACAGCAGGCTTGGCGCGTGTCTGCAGTGATTTCAGGACCTGCCACTCGCGTCAGCCTGCTTTGCTGGCATCTTCAAACACTTGCAAATACAACGTTTGACAGACCGCTTTGTTCCGCTGTCTCACATAAGTGACCAACTCATTGAGATAGGACTGTTGGCATCTTTTAGTCCTCTTGGGGTGCTCAAATGTTTTTTTCTTGTTAACTTAACGAACAACGTACGAACTCACACGTGTCGAAGTTCAACGTTTCCTTCCTTCTTCGCCATTCTAAAAATTGCTGAAAAGTGGAATATATATAAATAGTCATATCAGTACAGTGCACATAATTCTTTCTGGGCTAGGAAATATATTCAAGAAAAGGGGCAGCAGAACCCCAAAACAAGAAATTACTGTTATGACTCTGTATTAGGGAAAAAAAATAACTTTTCAGCGCAGACGTCCTCCTACCTTTGTTGTCTAACTTTTCTTCCCTTCTACAAATCAAGCTCGGATGCTTTTTCTCTGCTTGCTCACTGCAGCAGGCTGTCAGCCCCTTCAAAGGGGAGCGCTCATTTGCTCAGCCTCATTTTGTGCTCGATAAGTGCCAAGCGGGCGTAGAAAAGGACACACGTTCGAACCCTGAACCTATGCCGTACAACCGTTGATGAAAAGAAAAGATATCTTGGAGGAATCTGACAGTATAGTGGCGCCTCTCCGGGCTCGCAGTACTTAGCAGTCACGGCATTGTCTCCTTCTTCTTTTCACTCTGGCAGACCCATCAGTTACGCCAGTCTATTCAGCTTTCCTCGAACGCCACAATGGTGCAAAAGAAGTGAATACATTCGGGGCTGACATTGTTCTCTCTCTATCTTTCACTCTCAATGCGTGCATTCAATGCACCATTGAGATGCACACAAGCTCGAGAGTGCATGCGCGGACGGGTCACTGTTGGCTGTCGACCTGGTCCGACGCTTGTTGCGACGAGCTCCTTTTTTGAGCACACCAACTTTTCCCGCCCCTCTTTGAAGCTTTGGGAGTCTGACTCCATGTGTCTGTATATAAGCGTGTTGAAACACCCAACCGTGTGCTTGAGCGTGTGTACATGTGATGATGTGATCGTTGTGCTCTCTTTTGAATGTTTCGTCTTGAACAGTGCTGCGACTTTGCTTCTGTTTTTGTTTTCCCTTGTTCTTTTTGCACGTGCAAGGATCGACAAATGTTACATATATATTATATAAATATATACATAATTATATATATAAATATATACGAGCGAAGAGATGCGTGTGTACATATTATACATAAGTATGCCTATGAGCAAGCAGTGTATCATACCCAAGCTGGAAGCTTGAAGCGGCTGCGTGGGCACCGACACTCGTGCTGAGTGCATCAGCCTGTGTATCACTTGACCGATGGCGAGCCGTCTAAATGTTATTCGACGGGGAAGCGCAGATGAAGGGCACCGCCAAACTCCGTAGTTGCAATGTAGAATTCCCATCACCCCCCAATTTTTTTTTAGTCTTTAATATTCTCGGATTCTGAATCCGCTTATTCTGGTGCTTAAAAAAAAAATAGGGTGTTGATCTGTGAGCACTTTTTAAAAAGGGGTTGGAGAAAAGAAAGCAATGTTGTCTCCCCACACCTGTTCGCCACCTTGGTCAGCATTTTTTTTTTCTTTATACCCCACACCCGCCTGAGATGGAGCTTTGTACATAGACGTCCCCAGTCCCTTACATGAGTATACTATAAATACATACATACACATATAGCGCATACATGTAGTGTAGATGTGAAGATTTTTTCTTCGAAACCAGTCGAGTCTTTAAAGGTTCTCTTCCTCCTTCACCGATAACCCGTTTTTGCTACGCCTCTTGCGCGTGTCACTCAAGTTTTCGAGTAAGCCTAAAAATGAGAGAGAGAAAGTGAAAAAAAAAATGATGCGCATTAACCGGTGTGGACGTTTGCAGCCATGTGCATAGCCAGCGAACACGTTTCCCTCATTACCATTAACACACACATTCACGCACGCGGCGGCGTTATTGCCTCTTTTTTGTATTCAGACAGGAAGAAGAGCTCGTGCGAGTTCATGCTTCGAGACAGGCCGAGTAGATGCAATCGTGGTTACCCTTCAGCGTCGTTTTTGCAAGCTCATGCCGTTCATTTCTCTGCTGCAATCACTTTTCCACGTACGATAAACGTTGCGAGTTATTGCGGAGAGAATACCCTCGGCGTACTTTAATCGGATCTCGCTTGTAGTACTCGAACAGCCCGCTGCGGCGCGCAACAGTCGATACTTCTTTGTTATTTGAATCACCATTAGAGGACGCCTACGGCGCCAAGTTTCTCTCTATGAGTTTGGCTATTGCTTCAGAACTTTTTCCTCCTATTGCCGTCTAATCGAGAAAGCTTTTGTCTTGAGTAGAAACTTTCTTTTTTCCTAATCGCCATTTTGCTCACTTGGCTGCTATGTGCAGTTCGAAGAAAAGAATCGGGTGCTGAACAGTTCCACTTTGTTTTGTTGTTAGGCAAAGCCAGAAGCGCAGTAGTCGGAGAATCGTAGTCTGGACTGTTAAACCTGGTGATTCTCCTGGAGTGCTGAAGAAAATGTGACTGTTAATTCTTTTGGTGTGCTTTTTTTTAGTCCCCATTTCATTCGTGTGGAATATGTGATACATCAACTGCCACTTTGCGTGTACATTATACATATAAATATATATAAATATATATATATACATAAATCTACATGCATACATAATATCTCATTGCTTGTTGCCTTCCATGAGTGTGAACACAGTCATGCGATTCCATCGACCGTGTGAATGAATGAGCCGAGTGTCGACGGAAAAGCGGCCGCCAATCGCCGCCAGTCCAGCCTCGCACGGTTTCGGGCTTCCGGCGTTCGCAGGCCGCGTTGCCGCCGTGTGTATGTATACTGCAGCGAAAACCAAATCACCCTCGAGCGTTGATTCGTTTCTGTGCCGTCTTCCTTTTTGATGTTTGTTTTTTCCCCCTGACCCTGTGTTTTTGTTTTTTTTTTCTCTTGTGCGTGTGTGCGCGTGCGTGTATGTATTTTTAAGGGTCGCCGCCGAGAGGCGCTTGTGGCGCATGACTGCGTCCAAACCAAGATGGCGGCGACGCAACGGTTTATGCCTTTCCCTGTGATGCCACCCGCGTTCATCGTGGCGTGCTTTCTCTCTCTATCTCATACACTCCACACAAGACATCACACCGATTCTCTTGCCACCCCTTCCCAATTTTTCACTCTCCAACTACAATTTCGTGCAATGTAATTTATGAGACATCATTTTCCCGCGCTTTTTTTTTGTGTGCGTGTGTACGTTCATTCATCGCTCGCTCACTCGCGTTGTTCCAAGAACCAAAGGACTCCTTGTATGCCGTTTTGGCGCCGTCTCTACTACCTGCGTGTATGTTTTTTGTTTGTTTTTTTCTCTCTCCTGCTTTGTCGCGAAGGCCGAGCCATTTGTTTGTCGCTGCGAAGTTTTATTCTTGACTTCCCTGGCTGACGCGTCGTGTGGACGGCGGCAGCTTGGCGGTCGTTCTTCCCCCTCTTTTTTTTTGTGCGTGCGTTGGCGTTTTAGTTTTTTTTTTTTTTGTCAGTGGCTGATCATTGCTCCCTGCCCTCTGCAGCTCCTCCCCCCCCCCCCCCTCCCTGAACCTCAGCCCGCGTGCACACACCGCCCCCTTTTTTTTGTGTGTCTCGAAAAGCAGCTACGGATGATGCGAAAGCTGTGTAAGTTTGATATTAAGAATTCATATTACTATTTTTATTCTACTTTCAAATAATAATAAAGTTGATCTTTGCCCGTGTCTCTCAGCACCCGAGTGTGTCTGTGTCCAGTTGCCTTTGTCATCCCCAGTCGCCTCTTCCCTGCGGAGGAGACTCACAAAGAATGCGCATTACTGTGGCAGGAAAGCACGACAGTTCGGCGCAGAGATGATTTTCTTGACGATGAAGATCATCATTTCAAGTCAACCAGACCAACAGTACTGCAAGCCGAAAGCCTCTACTATAGTCGGATACAACTGAATAACGAAGGGCCAAATCATCAAATGAGGCCTTCCAGCTCATGGCGTCGACCGATGTTCATGACGTCGCGGCTAATCCATGGTTAATCCTCTGACAAGATAACTTAATTCGCTGTCATTGCCAGCAAGACAGGGGATTAAACATAAATTAACCGCAACAACATGACCATCGGTCAATGCCATTGGCTGGAGTTGTATCCGAATACAGCGATTTTTGGATACTCGGACCTGCGCCAGATGCGGCGTCCTCGATGACGTTTTCGTTTCATCTGTGTCCAGAGACAATCGCGGTTATATACTCGCTATATAAGTTATATAAGTCACTCACCATCTGTATAAGGTGCCACCACGGTGAACAAATCGCCGGCATTGCAAGACAGGGCAATGAAAGACTGTCAGGACTACACCCGCCTTTATTTTCATCTAAAAAACAGCGGCTTCTATGGCGCGAGTTTTGAACAGGAAGGACAGTGAACGGTTGATGCAGCAGCTATACTACTTTCCGCATTTTATGTTCACACATGCGCTTCTAAGCACTGTGTTAAGGATTTAGTTACGCAAAAACTGTGGCCTCATTCGAAGTTCTTATGGAATCCGATCCGGACAGGTCTTATCAGCTAGTTCGCACAGTAGCAAGGTTCGTCCCGGGGTCGTGCCACGTACCAGTGCACCGACTGGGCGCGTTCACCGATTTGGGCATGAGTGGGAAATAATTTTACAACGAAAGGTGCTTGACGCCACGGAATGTGGCACCACACGTGTTGCTGCCACATTTTTCGTCTCCTGAATAAAACTGCGATTGCGCTGCGTACGCTTGACGCAGGAAGACGCTGTAAACAATGCTCATCAACGAGATTGTTCCGTCGAACCGTTATGCAGCCAGATTTCATGGCGTGGTTGTACAATGATTGGTGACTGGCCAGCAGGCTTAGCGCAGCTCTTGCTGAATTCTGCGACTAAACCCGGCAAATGTAAACAATGGCGATTTTTATTGCGTAAGCAGTACTACGCCAGGCCTAACCGCTCGTCGCGTGGTCCGTGGAACCCCCTGTTGCCCCCCGGGTTGCCTAGCAACCCGGGTAGCAACTCAGGTAAGCTCGGTTAGTAACTCGGGTAAGCTCGGGTAAGTTCGTAATTCATAGCTAAAAAAATTAAAAATAACGCCAAACAAGCATGGACAGCTGTCCATGCTTGTTTGGCGTTATTTTTAAATTTTTTAGCTATGAATATCCCGATACGAGTGCAATGGATGAGTAAGAAAACTGAGCAGACGCGGTCAATGACACAGTGTCTTGGTTTCGCTATCGCCCGATGTGTTTCAGCAATTCTAATAAACTTGGTAGTTTGAAATCAACTACAAAATAAGTGAGCAGAATTAAATGCTTTCAATTGAGGGATGTGTCGTCTAAAATAAATTTTCAAACTCTCCCCCCCACGCAGTGGATTGTGGAAATTTTCAAGCGTTTTGTTCGCCCGGAGATTAAACATGCATAGGAAGGACAACACCAACGTGTCTGCCAATACCCGCGGTGGTATGCAGAATATGCCTTGACATGACTGTCACCGAGATTTAACTCATCTTAGAAGGGGCCCAAAACTTTTTATTGCATGCTCCACTGCTTAGTAACTGTTCCCTTCATCGTAATCTATCGCAAACCTCGGTAAATAAACGTTTTCAGGATTTTCTTTCCTCTGCTTCTTTAGGAGGATGGTCGCTTGACGCGAGTAAGCTAGCTGACGACGCAAATTTATGTTGGGTCGGAGTGCTGTTTCGACGCACCAACGGGGTCAGTGCATAAGAGATCGGTTTTGAACTATAGATTCCAGAGAAGGTTCGCTGAAATAATTGGCAGATATCTTGCATACCCGCTTTCCTTGCTACCGTCCACGCCTTTAAATTGGCTGCCTGTCCCGTTTTTAAAAGCATAAGGCTATCCAACAAAATTTAGTATTCTATTCTCATGTAAAACAAGACAGCACCGCAAGACTCATTATTTTTCCTGTTTTAAGCGTCCGCGGCAAGCGGGCAGCCCTCCCCCCACGAGAACGAAATCTGCATGCCGCGGGCGCGAGAATGGCGGCCGCCGTAGCAGACGACACAGCTGTCCTCACCCTGAGCGGGGGCGCGAGCATCGAGGCACCCTGCTTGGTGAAATGAATGGCCACATCGATGATCGTAGCTCATATTTCGGATAAAGACATGATTTGGGTATTTGGGGGAGGGTTCGAAGTGTTAGAAAAGGCTGCGCACCAAATACAAACCTGCGCTTATTGTATCCGATTGCAGCTTATCAACATGATAGCAGACGTCATGCCTCGTCTTTCTATCTCTCGTTCCCTTTTCCTCCTTTGTTTCGTAGGCTTTGAAAATTCTGGCGATAAACCATGGATAAACCATGGAGCGTTCATTTCTTTTAGACGCTTGTTGCATGGTGCCAGAAGTGCCGAAGCCGCCTCGAAATGGATATCGTCAAGCCTCCAGAGCCGCTGCAGCTGTCCGGAAACCTGCCGAGGAAACTGGCCAATGTTCAAAAGCTAGAACTTTTCTTCAAGGCTATGCCCGCTACTCCACCCAGCTCGGAAGCCGCCAAGACAGCAATCCTCAGCATCGCCGGTGAAGAGGCTCTCGACGTATGTAACAACTTTCCCTTTGCAGCAGGTGCGAGCAAGGAAGACTGCCAGTCAGTGCAGCGCCAGTATGAGGCGTACTGCGTTAATGAATGAAACGAGGTGTATGAAAGGCACGTCTTTCGCCTTTGCATGCAGGATGAAGGCTGATCTCTATGTACGCGAGACCTCGCGAGAACGAAGGCGACGGCGGCAAGCGACGAGCGACGCCGTCGCGCGAAGTATTTTTGCCGTGTCGCTGGCCTCGTCGCTGGGACCTGCAGCAAGAGAAAATTTCGCTCGTCGCCCGGAAGTCCCCCCGCGATTAGCCAACCAGCAGACCCCCACTGGCTGTTTTCGGTTTGTCGCAGCTTCTTCTCCGAGGTCTGTCTTCACCTCAACAAGCGCGTCGTCCTGGTTATCGCCGTGGTAGAGAAAATATTCGCTTTGCTGCAGCTGTGAGGCAGACCCGCAACATTTATATAATGAGAACAATCTGCTTGTCGGTTGAGGGCTAACAACATTTGGAGCGGGCTATAGGCGGGGCTCACTGCAGGGAGCGCTGCGTGTCGAGCCGCGAGTACCGGCGCTCGATCCACCGTGCCGCTGTGCTCCAACTGTTTACATGCAGAACTACTAGCGGCGCGTATTCCGACTTGCATATTGCAATTTTCTCACAAGCAGACTGCGGGGACAGTTCACAGGAGTGTTTTTACTAAGCCGGAGTGCGCAGGCACCGAACGAATGCACACCTCCCCGGCCGTGAATCCCTGATGTGTCTTCCGTCTTCCCAAGCACGCCGGCTTCAGGGGTCTCGATGGGTCAACGATGCCTCAACAGCCCCTACTATGCACGTCGAGCCCATTTTCTGGGAATGTGATATCAAATACATAGAATGGTTTGCTCTTCCAGTTGTAAAGTGTGGGCTTTATCGCATACCGATGACATGTATTGCTCTATCTTGCGTTGGTAAAGCAAAATTAAGTCAGGCAGCAAGCATAGTTGAGAGATTCTGTTAGTTACTGAGTGGAAGTGCTGTTAATGGGGAAAAAAAATATTCAGCGATTGGGTACGAGTGAATGAAGAGTAAGGTGTGTGTCTACTAGAGCGAGGTATTTCGGAGTCGCGTTACTAAATTACTGGGAAGTGACCTACAATGGCAGAAACAAGTTGGGGAAGCTATACGTGAAAATTTGGAGGACGCTTAAAGCGTGACAGCGTCTTGCAGCGCTGCCGGGGAGTTCACGGAACGCCATCGCCTGTTCGGCGCGACGCCTTGCCCGTTGGACAAATTGAATTTTTTTGTGTGTGGAAAAGATATTTCATGCATTAACAGCCTCTCTTGTCTTGGGGGTCACCCGAACCGCGCATGATACTTATCACCGGTTCGAAATCCTGCCGCGAGCTAGGCTTTAACTTAACTAGCGGGTTTATGCGGCACAAAACGCTGAATCGTATGACACCATCCGGAACATTCTGCGGCAAACGGTTGGCATGATGATTTTGGCTCCCATTGGCTCCCATCACGTTTCTCGATATCTTGGGGTCTCCTACCACTTCACTTAGGCGAGAAATTTTCTAAGTCCGAGGAATTCAAGATCGCGGCCCCCATACATAGCAACCCAACTGATGGCGTAATAGGTACATCGAATTGGTGACGTCACTGATTTTGTGACGTCATAATTAACTAGTCACATGACTATGTTTAATCGCTTTTAATTCAGTAATTAATGAGACATCATAAAACGAATTAAATATTTGGAATCCTCTATATGAGTAGAACAGGTTAGACACCAAAATTAACTAATGAAGTCAATATTTAGTTATGGTTATGTTTATATTTAATTGCTTATAATTAACTAACCGATAACGTCATGATCTAACTAATGGATATTCGTAACGGGCTCGATGAGTAGGACATGTTATCACCAATATTGTCTAATTAGGTTAATAGTATTCACTTATAGTTAGGCTTAACATGGCGGCCATGTCGTCAGCACTCGGCAGCTCACGATTTCATACCTCATGGCGACCGGGCACCTACCGCCTTGAGGTAAGGAAAATGGCCCTCCCAAGAGTCAGGGTCGAGAAACTTTTTCGACCCAAATTGGTCAAAAATATCCGACCTCAAGGCGGTACGCGCCCGCTCGCCGTAAGGCATGGAAAAGTAGCCTAATCACGTGGCATTACATCTAATGGACGATAGATGGCGCCACCGATTAGCTAACGCTCGTTACTTCAACGTCTTCCAGACCAATAGTAACGTTGTTCCAGACAGTGCTCCGACGCGCGGTGCTGACTATTTTTCAACCGCACAAGCCGTATACGATGTCGCGTAAAATTAAGATTTCTGCTGCGATAATTATACGCACGCCATATATAGCAAGCTGTGCGCAGCTTTGCACGAGACAGTGCTGTGCGTTGGCATGTAGCGGCATGTAGCGTTGGCATGTAGCGTTGGCATGTACCCTGCTCAAAGCAACAACACTACAAGTCTCACGCATGATCACCCGCATCACCAACAGGCGACATGGCATGCGTGAAGAGGACACACTCAAACTAGTCAGAAGCCTTGTAGTTAGTAGAATCACGTACAGCCTACCCTACCAGTGCCTCAACAAAAACGAAATACAACAAGCGGATGCCCTGCTACGCAAAGCGTATAAGACAGCGCTCCGACTTCCGCGCAACACGTCAACCGAAAAACTCATGGCCCTGGGATTACATAACACCTTTGAGGAGCTACGAGAGGCGCAGCTTGAGTCGCAAAAACTCAGGCTGTTGCAGACAACGACTGGAAGAGCGCTCCTGGAGAGGCTCGGATACCGCGAGCAGATGCGAGAAATGACGAGGACGGCAACGATCCCCGACGAGCTTCGCAAGACCCTCAAGGTAGCGCCAATACCAAAAAACATGGATCCCAACCTCCATCGAGGCAGAAGAGAAGCGAGGGCCGACTTCATCGAAAGAACATACGCTCCTCAAGCCACGACCGTGTATGCAGACGCGTCTTGGAGAGGAGGAGACACCAAAATCGCTGTGGCGGCGGTGGTCGATTCGTCTTTACGCGAAATGACCAGTGCGTCTCTCCGAGGCTGCACAGCTGCAGAGTCCGAGGAAGTAGCCGTTGCTCTAGCGGTGGCGGAGGGCTATAGAACCGGGCGGTCGCTAACAATACTCACCGACTCTCAAACAGCCTGCCGAAATTACATGAATGGCAGGATAGGTCGTCACGCGCTCCGTATACTCCTCGCAGCGAGCGACAGAATTAAAAACCAGGAAGAACAAAGCGACAAGATCCCACACAAAATTGTGTGGGTACCGGGGCACACGGGGGTGGCAGGGAACCAAGAGGCCGACAGGATAGCTCGAGGATACATTACTTTCCGAGCATCCGATGAGCCCGCGGAACTCGCGCCAGCACCCAGGGATTACTCGGCCATACTACAAAACTACAGAGGCAGACGATTGCGGTATCCCCCACCGCACCAATCTCTCAGCAGAGAGGAAGCTGTCACTTGGAGACAATTGCAAACAGGCTCTTTCCCAAACCTACATATACTAAACAAAATGCACCCTACCATATACGCGGACAAATGTCCCTGGTGCGACGGAAAACCTACTCTCTATCACATCACATGGGCCTGCCAAAACATAGACGTGGTCCCCAAAATACAAAACCCGAGTGCGGAGCAGTGGGAGACTCTGCTGTCCAGCGACCGCTGTGAAGACCAAGAAGGTCTGGTACAGCGAGCTCAACGGGCGGCAGTGGCCAGCGGAGCCCTGGACTGAGGGCAACCGACCACTGATTAGAGGCGGACGACTTCGACAGAGAAGACTCCTGGGGGTAAAATCAAGGAGAAAACGTCTCTGAAGATGCTCCCAAACCGCAGGAAAAAGGACTAGAGTAAAATAAAGTTTTTCCTTCCTTCCTTCCTTCTGCTGCGATAATTATACGCACGCCATATATAGCAAGCTGTGCGCAGCTTTGCACGAGACAGTGCTGTGCGTTGGCATGTAGCGGAAGTATAGTCTGATTTTCGATTCACAAATTCAATTTCGATTCATTGGAGTGTCCCTCCCCACGGTAATCTTTAGTAAAAGGCGATTTAGAAAAAATTTTATTTACATATGTACACATGCCAAGGTTGCCAGGTACAGTGACATTTCCAAGAACAAAGGCGAAAGATTAGTACGTGGAATTGAGTAGAGACCTGAGCGATACCCAGCTTTGCTGTGGATGAGACGTGCTTCGGAACGAACTACTTACAGGGAGCAGTTGTGTCTTCCGACTTTGCAATAATATTGGCTACAAGCAGAAGCCCATAGAGCTGATCATTAGAGAGAGCCATGGATTTCTTTATCTAAATAGGTGTGTTAGTTGAAATTACTATTTTATTACTCAGAACCCGAGCCTGTTCTGTATCAGGTGCTAAAATCCACGTACATTTGGCCACACGGCACGAATACGCTCGAAACCAGCGCGTTGCTGTGCTGATATTTTTTTTTTTTTAACGTGGTCGGTTTGACAAACTTTGGGTTTGTCTGGTTTGACTTTCACATTTGTGTGTTGTTGCGACTGAGAGAAGGATGAAAAGGAAATTTGCACGGGCCTGCCAACTGGCTCTAGCCGAGCCACCACCGCTGCCACGTGCAGATAGAGGAGAGTTAAAAGATGAGAGGAAAAAGAAAAAGGAAAGAAAAGACGCGCGTCGCAGCAACAACCGGCGGACGCTGGCTGCAACTGCAAAAAAAAAGATAAGCGGCCGAAGCCGCGATTCGTCACCACCTCCACTTTCAAATTAAAAAAAAAAGAGGGGGGGGGGGGGAACGTATTTTGCTACTAGCTTAACTGCAACTTCTGTAATTTCCATGCTCATATTTACTTAATACACACCGCAGCACATGTCTCTAAAGAACCCTTCTAAGACAACTTCGTATTCACTAGACGCGCCTTTGTACATTCCAAACCACCGATATATATATATACCGTTCTGTACATAACCATGCAGAAAAAATACCATGAAAAAATAAAGAAAAAGAGCTGGCGTGGCGGAGTGGTTAGCGTGCTCGTCTCGCACTCCGGAGGCCCTGGTTCGATTCCCCAACTCGAGCAATTTCCTACTCGGTTTTATTTTTCGCTCGTGACACCGCATGCATGGTGTGCAGAAAAACTTTGTATGCGTTTTCTGTGCCTTTTTAGTTTGGGATATTCTGTCTGCCGATTTTTGAGCACAAAATCTCGTCCGCAATTTAAATAAATCGAAGCTGATTGATATCAAATTCAAGTGAATCGAACAAAGCCTCGTTAAAGGCATATATGGCGAATATTTCGCTCCGCGCAGCAAGCGCAATTGCCTTTGCAGCTTTTCCGATGTTGCAGTATCAGCGGTATGTGTAATCACTGGTGGAATCTATATCGTAATCTCCACAAAACTATGCATGCAACTACGATGGCACAGATATCTTATTGACATTGTCTTTCCTGTTTCTTTGTATCGGTCGTCGTAACCGCGGCTCGGAGTAAAATGTATCGATACGGACCAAGAGCAGGTCGGCGCAACGATGTGTTGAATACTTTTCAGACACTGGGATACAGATAAGATACAGTGGGATACTGCTGATAAAAACATTGATCATAGATAACGAGCGCTTTTTACCGTTGGGCAAAGAAAGTTCACAATGTCGAAACCTGGATATCATGTGTTCCAGGATATTTGGGACGACGTTTTCAGTTCAGTTCAGTTTAGTTCAGTTCAGTTTTATTCCTTAAAGGCCCCCTTTTCAGGGGGTTTTACCACGGCCGCTCAATGGAGACCCAGTGCGCTCTCCATTGAGCGGCCGTGGTTTTACATAAGGGGTGAGAATACACTTGAAAATGTGAAAAAAACAGCAATGATTAACACTGAAGATGATCTGTTACACGAAAAACAGATGGCGAAGCGATGACGACGATGTCATAGGGAAGGCCGTTCCAGTCTGAAGCTGTTCGAGACGCCTTGCAGTGTGCTTAAAAATCGCCACTGTACCCAGACGCTATCCATTTTCTCTGTGAACAATAGGAATGGTGCCTCTTGCGACATTTCAAATTTGTTAGGACTATACATGACACATGAAAAAATCACATGGCTGTTTTTCAGCTGTCATTAGCGCTAACTCATGACTGCCATGGAAAATCTGTGCCATATGTAAAAGAGATACAGAAGAACGGATACATGTATCGTGGGAAGTGGTAACGGATGCACGTACTGTGGGAAGTGGTAAAATTGCAGCACCTTTGGTAATGGCAAGTTCGCCGTGTGATGGACCATCTGTCTGCATTGTTCTCTCTTGTACCGCTTTTTCTTGAGGCAATGCAGACAGAAAGGCCATATGTTGTAGTGCTATAGCAGCTACATGTCAGATGATTTCATACCCGGCTTTTAGGGTTTTATTTTTTCGGTGATCGCAAATAATTAATCTTTATCTCTTTGGTAATTTAATACGACGCTGAACTCCTCCTTGGGCGTAATACACAATAGGCTAACTCCAATTTGCACAGCCTGAGCATTAGAAGGATCAGTGCGTCAAATCTATAAAAAGAGAGCCTTCGTGCAGAATTTGTGCATCGAGAGATGCGAAGCCAAATCAATGAGACTTTTCTTGCGGCGTTTGGCGGTGGGTTCTCGCTTTTTCCGGAAATCTCTCGGGGAATACAAAGTGCACACAGCTCAAAATATTATGCCAATAAATGAAAACTGCGTTATGATATGTGGCTTTTTGCCACCTATATATACAAGTGAACTGCATTTCGATAATGTTACAAAAGACTGAAAAAAAAAACAAAAAAAAAACGTCGCAGTGCGCTTAAGTGCAACGTCGGGTGGCCGTGAGTCTTGTGCCATCATCTTGTTCCTGCTGGTGGCTTGGAGTCAAGAACCTGCAGCGAGAAATAATTATGGTGAACTGGATAAGCAGAAAAAGTGACGCTGGTTGTGTACGAACTATTCCAGTTTTCAGAAACAACGAAAACCATGTAGTGAGAAGAGGCCTTCCGTAGGTAGCACTCGTTGAGTGTGCATTTCTTCTTTAACCAAGTTATCAAGTTACAAAGTTAATAAAATTAGCCCCACGCAAGCAATGTGCGACGTCGCACCCTACGAGGCGCATTCGACGTTTCTTCGATGGTACCTTATGAAACAGCGCAATTCCTCGCATTGTCCCAACTGTTCTGAAACACTCACCGACGCGGAATAGATGTTCATACACTGCCCAGTCGCACTTTACTGTCAAACCCTGCGTCACGTTTGGTGGACAGGCTTACCAGCTGTAATATTCTGCTGGTACAACACGTCCTGCGTTTTAGGCGGCCCTTAATATCGAACTGGCTTACAACGCTGTCGGATTGCATATAGCTTCCAATAGTTTCTTTATTCGTTCCGGGATGGCGCTCTATGCTGGAATGTCGGATGGATGTCGGATAAATTGCTGAATAATGGCAGCAGTACCAGCATTTCCTTTCCAAGTATTCTTTTTGCATTTGTTAGTATTCTATTTGGCTGCTTTCTGGCGTACAGTCTTATAGCAGTGGCAGGGAGAAAATTCAGTTGTTTTCAAGACTGAAAGACGGATATTCTCTTTGACAGTGATGAGGATCGGGAATGCAGCGTTGAAAACGACTTTTCAGTGCGTTTTTCTGAGAATGAAAGTGGCTGTAGGGAAGAGGAGACAGCAGTGGTATAGAGCCACCAAAAATGAACCCTCAAGATGCGAAGGATCCAGAATGACACTATAGCATCCATGAAATTCGCGGACCTTATGATCAGTGTGTAAATTACATCTTTTGTCACTCTTCAACAATTTATTTTCTAAACATATATTTTTAAATCAACAGAAGCATCCACTGAGTACCCGCGCTCCGGCTCGAAAATTTAATCCGTACAGAAGGCCCGATAATATTCGAATAAAAGAATCGTAAGTCAATTGACTAAAGGGGTCACATGCAAGACAAGTGTTCCCTCTCTCAAAGCAGCGACTTGCTGCGTCACGTGAATCCACCTTTGTGGGGTGAGACAACGATGCCTGTCCGCAGAGGACCCAATAGCAGTTCGTTTAGTTGGCTCGATTTCGCTCAGCTTTTTCTGACATCTCGGCGTTTAAGCAAGCGAGCGCTGAACGACCCTTATCTCTGCCGTGTGCATGTTCGCTAAGCTGTTAAAATTTCGTTGCTTTGCAGGACATAAGTGTCGCAACTGAAAATTTTGTGTTGTTGTAGTATAAATTCTACTAGTATATTTCAGAACATTTCCTTGTCTTAACAACAGAAATTCTTGTTGTAATAAAAGGAAATTTTGTCGTAACAACAACGCCTTCTTTACTGTTCAGAGGTCACCTGTCACAACAAAGCCAGATCTGTCGAGACAACAGGCGAGTGCGTTATACAACAAAAAGTTCTGTCGTGACAAGACAACAGAAAATTTGGCTAATTTTATTGCGAAAGCAATACTACTCCCAAGAACGGCCTTTCGCGTAGCGGCAGCCACTTAGCACGTTTGACCTTTAGAATAACCCCTGACGTCATACCATGCCTAGTGACGTCACAGCGTGACGTCATACCAGGAGCGAGAGACGGGCTACCAACTCGGCTGTAACGGCGCGCCGCGCTCTTCCCACTAGAGGCGCTGCATATGCAGTATAAAACACCTGCTTTCGCAACCTACCAGGATTAACCAAAGCTAAGCCCCCACCAATTTTTTGACCGACTCTTGTATTTTTGGACTGGTGCCTTGACTAAAAAATCTATGAACGACTATGACCGAGCTTGACTACGAAATCGTATTCGTATGCTTATTCCCGTTGTATCTGCGAGTTAAAAAGTGGGCAAATTTGCGCACAGAAAAAAAAAAATTGCAATCACACAGGCGAAACGCTGGGTGCAATTACTGCATGACTGCATTGTCACAGATTGCCCACGGAAGTGCATGTGGTCTATCCAGGCTATATCCTTCATCCAATTCTTCCAAGATCGCTTGGATCTGGACCGCCTGGATGGCCTGGATGCATAACCTACTATCCTACCAGTGTGCTTTTGTATACAGTGTGCGCTTATAACATGCCAGGGAGAGGGAAGAATTTATTGGAATTTACTGGACGGAGAGGGTAGATATGCAGGGTTATGGAAGCATGGATAGTCTTCACTGTCATACACGCAAGCCTTGCAGTGCGGACGCCTGAAAGGGACTGCGAAGTGCGCGCGCAAAAATGGATCCGCGAAAATTTGGAATGCAAGTGGCATCGGATGTACTTCTGGATTAAAACCCTGGAGCCTGGTTAAATTAGCAGCCAAGCTGTTCACAAATGCGATTGATGGGATACGTCACGGTGCACGGTCGTTATAGCTGTTCCTAAGTTAATCCGTCACAGTGGCAAGGGTTGCAATGAAATCTCTGTCAGAAAAGAGCCAAGTCGACGGCCGCTCCGAATGACGCTGTTAAGGCCAGGCCGCTCACCTGCCTGACGGCGGTGATGCGCGCGAAAGGTTCCCCAGTGTCGCAGACGCCGCGGTAGTCCTCGAGGTCCGCGTGGTACAGCGCCACGCACACGGCCGGGTACTCGTCCAGGATCAGCGCCAGCTGGACGGGCGCAGATCGCGAGAAACACTATTGGAAACAGAGCTCACGCTTCGCCTATTCCTACTCAATGCTGTTCAATGTCATAGTAACACGACTTTACTTGTTAAGCGTTGAAAGCTGTTTTTTTTTTTTCATTTTACGCATTTAAACTGGTCGTTAGTAGTCCCTGACAAGGATATTTCAACCCGCTCACAAACTTACATTTGGATAGGGCGGCCATGTATTGTGGTTGGATTGGTATAGGGTGGTCGTGAATAACGTAAGACAGGGCTGATTGGTGATCAAGTCACCTAGAGAGGCGTATGTCTATAGAAGTGGAGGTAGTTGGGTTGGTGCATCTGCCGATGATAATTATGAGGGTGCTACACATTCACCCTAAAGATAGTGATTTAGGCATGGCGGGGAGCTGTGGAGGGCTAAGCGCCATTGTTTCCTTTATTCAGGCGGGTAATATTGCGGGTCGGGAACGAGTGTTTGGATCATTCGGCCTCGCGAGGTCAGGTAGAGAATGTGCTTGGATTTATCAATAGCCTCCTTCCGAAACCACTGCTGCGCTTCAGTAAATGTATATGTGATTTAGGAATGCGTTTTTTTTTTACACACGCGCACATCTCTGTTCGGTGTTATAGTAAGATACAACTTAAGTCTGCAGTGAAGCTCCAACCACATTCAGCCTCCGCGCACAGAATTCCTTCACAACGAAAAACTAGTCCGCTGATTAAACGTGTCTTGCTACCTAAACAAGAAACTTATCACAAGAAAAAATTATGAGCTCTAGTCTGTTGATACATGGATTGTTTGATACAGTCAAACATTAAAAAACTGATTTCGTTTACTGTTGCGATTCGCCAACGGAGTGATACAGGACGCCGCGGACCGCGGCTCAGTGTTAGCAACTGCTGTTTTTTCAAATTCTATCCTACTTTAGCACCAGTCAAAAGCCAGAATCCGCATTATACCTGAACTTCTTGCGGATATAAATTTAATGGCCAGTTTTAGCACTTGGGATGTTTTTTTCTCTGTAAAATAGAGCGAGGTTCTGATCACTTCCACGGACGTCCGCTAAAAATGACCCGCTTCTGTACGAGCTGGTTATTCACCGTTAACGAAGTAACGGCGCGTGAAAAAAAAAAAAAAAAGTAACCCAGCAACGTGCTTCTTCACTAGCAGATCCTTTCATTTAAGGTTCTTCGTTGAAGTTTCAGGTTTCCACTGTGAGTAGTCTCATTGTTTATGCGACCCAGCTTCCGTGCAAGATTTTAACTGCGACCTCTCCCGTGTTCTCTCTCTTTCTCACCCATATTTTTTTTTATTTTTTTGTTTTCGCGCAGCCTGATTACGCTTAAGCATCTGCTGTCAAAAGAAAAGCTCAGCTGTGCTCAAGTACAGATGCATAGACAATGTGCTAAATGGATTCTGGAAACTTTTCCCGTTCCCGACAATACTGTGACTTCGCCTGGCCGATCAGTTATGAGAAACGAACTGGCTTCACTGAAACGTGTGAGCGTTGCAAAGGCCTCTCAAGGGCGCAAGTCTGTATGCCTCCTTGAAGTTCCTGCACACGCTCCGAACACACAAGGAAGAAGGAACCTATGCAGCAACTCCTTGTCTCCCGAATAGCTACCATGCAATACTGGTTCCGCCCTCTCTCTCTCTCTCCATCTGTCTTCACTGTTGAAACAAAACAAACATACAGCCGTCTAATGGTACTCATTTTCTGGTACTTTCCATTTGCTGTTAAGGGATTTTGGTGTCTAGGTTTTGGTGATATTGTATTGGGTGTTGTTGTTTTGGGGTGGAAAAAATTCAGGGGGCACTTTGACCGTCTAAAGTGGGTAGAGGCGGAAGCGTTTTCCGCACCACCTTCGCTGTTTCTGTGGCACTGGTGGCGTCACATATAATTGAGTACTAATTACTAAGTGATGACAAATCACTAATTAATGGTTAATTACTGATTAATGCCTGAATACTAATTAACTGCTAATTAATGACGCTTACGCTTCGCCTTTAGGAGTGGAACGCGACAGCGCGTTGTAGCGCTGCCAGGGAGTCCACGGAACGCCACCACCCGTTCGGCGCGATGCCTTGCCCTTTGAAAGCAACGCTTTTTGAGGAAAGGAAATGGCGCAGTAATTCTCTGTCATCTCGGTGGACACCTCAGCCGCACTGTAGAGGAAGGTTGGTTTTATGGGGTTTAACTTCCCAAAGCGACTAAGGCTATGAGAGACGCCGTAGTGGAGGGCTCCGGAAATTTCGACCACCTGGGGTTCTTTAACGTGCACTGACATCGCACAGTACACGGGTCTCGAATTTCTCCTTCAAAGAAATTCAGCCGCCGCGGCCGGGATCGAACCCGCGTCTTTCGGGCCAGCAGCCGAGCACCATAGCCACTGAGCCACCGCGGGAGGAAGTGGGAGTGAAAGAAGATAGATAAAGAGGAGCCGTAATGAAGAAAATGAAAATTGTATTTGAGGAAAGGAAATTACGCAGTAACTGTCTCAGAAAATTCAGGGGGGCACTTTTTGACCTAAAGTGTGGTCACTGATGTGTGGTTAAGATGTTAAGCTTCGCCCCTAAGAGTGGAACGCGACAGCGTCTTGCAACGCTGCCGAGGAGTCCATAGAACGCCATCGCCCATTCGGCTCTACGCCTCGCTCGTCGGTAAATTGGTTTTTGAGGAAAGGAAATGTATCTGTCTCTCATTTGTCGGTGGACACCTAAACCTCGCGGGAAGGGAATGGAGGAGGATGAGAGTGAGTGAAGACACCGTATTCACTAGACGCGCCTTTGTTCATTCCAAACCATCGAGCTGGCATGGCGGAGTGGATAGCATGCTCGTCTCTTACGCCGAAGACCGGGGTTCGATTCCTGAGCTCGACCAATTTCTTAATCGGTTTTATTTATTTATATGGCCTGACTAGTAAAGCTAATTAGGCTAATTTGGTAATTAAGCAATTAACTAAGCTCAGTCCCACTTACTTGGAGCATCACTATACGATCCCTTCAATTGGTTGCATGGTTACTAGCCAAAGTACAATTGGCCCCATTTGAAATTCGCGCACTGTGACGTCACGACCGTTTCCACCAATTGAAAAGCGTGACATTTTCTGTCGACAACTGCTGCTTACAACGATGAGACATTAAAGGCTTCCGCCTTAATAATAGAATTTAATTAATTAATTAATTAAAACAATTGAACAAGAAAAATGCGCTCAACGGTGTCAAACTGCTCAGAATAGAAATACCGTGTAATACCCTTAAAGCGGAGCTTAAGTGTCGTCTGCAATTTTTTGGTTGATGGGGTTGATGCTTGGCGTATTGGTGGGTTTCGCTTTGGTCTTCGGTGATAAATGGGTCTTTAGTAATTCGATTCACAGTCACCGCGCATCCACGTCTACAGGCTGTATAGCACACCTTCAAGCAGTCGGTGGCAGCAGGCGCGAGCGAATCGTCAGCGTGCAAAAGGTTTTCGGCCGACGGCTGTACTTGCCTTCTTCCTGAGCGTGGTGACCGTATCGAAGGCCTCGAGGCGCACCGACTGGAGCTGCGAGCCGGCCGGCACCTCGGCGTAGTTGCCTATGGCCTCGTCAACGTAGTGCACCTGCCGCCGGTCCCGGCAGTGCTGCGAGCACACCGAATTATTCCATGTTCGTTAAGTGCAAGATGTCGGCTGAGGTGTACTGTGGCTGTAGTAACCTAATCGTTCCCATTCATTGCCGCCTTGTCTGAAATACAAGCTGCATCGACGCACAATTCACTACGGACACGCAACTAAACTCAATAGGTCTTTCGAAACCCTCACCAGAAGCCAAGAGAAGCAAGCCAGTGAAATAGATCGAAATTCTACAAATCTGCCCGAACGCGCGGTTGCGGCCTACTACCGCGCGTCCGGGTGTTTTGGCGAAAACAGACCTCAAGTTACGAAGTCTGCAACCGGATAGTATTGTTTTGTTCTCGATTCGTTCGAACGTTCAGCTGCGCTAAAGATATAATGTGCGAGTGCAATACGCGCTTTATTTTGAGAATGTAAATTCAATTTTCATTGCTGTAAGCTACTTCACCTGTTCTGTGTGAAAGCTAAGGGAATAATTCACCTTCCCAGATTAATTCCTGATACTATACGGCACTGACTGTACATGAGTTGCCTACTGCATAGCTATACAACATAATATGCGTAAAGAACCGTACTGCAAGATTGAGAGGAAGCATTGGTTTTTCTGTTGTAACAATTTTGCAAGTCTCATCAATTGAAACCCTGCCACTTTCTATGAGCTAAGTACTTGCTACCGTCGTTGTTTTAAAGTACCAGGTATTATTGTATAGTTCGCTTTACGGGTAAAATACATCGACTTTTCTGCGCACCACGTCCGTCGATCAAACGAGTATATAACTATAGTTTGCGTAGAAAATGTCCGACGCGCGAGTGCGTCACGGCCGCTGTACCGTTTCTGTGGTACCACGAAGCAAAGGGCGAAAAAAAAAAACAGTGTTAAGTTCGTCTATTAAGCTTCGTTCATCGCAGTACCATTCATTAAATGGTGATTTATACAGCTATACTAGACTTTCATGGTACTCTGCAGTGCCTTTGGTGCCCAGCTCGCACAGGCAGTGCATTTACTCTTCTAGTGATTACAGAGAAACCGAAAATAATTTTTTTTTTTCCAGAAAAAAAGAAAGCCTTGATAATGCTTCTAACCGGCGCAGCTCTTCCTGCTTATCCAGTTCGAGCTTTTTGCTTGCTGTAAAACAAGGAAGCGACTCCACCAAGAGCTGTGCGGAGCGCTCTCGGACGGGTACTCGCTGCAGCTGATGTCCCCAATCACGTGACCACAAGACGGCCTCGTGGTATTTTACGCCAACAACGGCACTGCTACGCGCCAAGTGAGCGCCACTAACAGCTTCGCTGTAAAACAGAGAACTTTCGCTCCACTAAACGCAGAAAGCGCACTTATTCGTCAAACACCTGTCTGAGCGACGCCGGGTAGTAGTTGTAGCAGCGTGCCCCCAGGTGTCCCGGTGCCACGTGCACGATGAAGCGGAACGTGGCCAGAGTGAGAGACACGCACAGACGTCCCGGCATGCGCTGGTACAGCTCGGCGGGACCCGCGCTCCACTGCAGGCTCTGCAACTGCGACGGAAGGAGTAGGAGGAAGATGGGGTTACGAAGAAAAAACAAAGGAGCAGTAACTACGGGTGAACGCCTGAACCGTGTCCCGATGGGAAGGGATGAAGGGGAGACTCTCGTACGATTTCTTGCCAAACAGATACGAGAACTCTGCTCATTTACACTGCAACAGTGCTCCCCAGATTAAGGGAAGCGGATAGTAGTGTCCGTAACCCCTCCCCAATAATCGCAACACTCTAAAACTGTAAGCCACACGACCGGGGCAAGAGTGTGCGTAACTCTCTCTAGCAGCCTTTTACTGCCCCTAAGCTGCCTGCGGGGTTAAACATCGTGTATGGTCGCTCCTGCTTCTAAACAGAGTATATGAGGCTGCGTACTCCTCCGACATGCAAACGGAGTTGAGCGAGAGTTGTACCCTCTCCACCTGTGCAATGTTTCAGCACCTCGGCCTGCGAGAATTTGGATCGAGAAAATCTTCGTCGGTAACTGAATGTACGCACTGTAAATAACGAGAACCTAACCTACCGCAGACGTGAGAACCATTAAGCACAAGCATAATAATTTCATACATTGTAAGCTTAAACAGAGCTTCCTGCTACATTTGGCACCTTCAGCGTAACGGTCGTATCTACATCGCTAAAGAAGGAGACGTCTTCTGGACGTTACGCGCTTCGTGAGCTTTATTTCCAATTTTACGATACAGATGGAAGGGTTATTGAAAAAAGCTTTCAATGAGCAGCTTGACGAGTCTACAAACCTAATGCTCAAAGGAAGGCAGTACTGAAAGTTACACAATTTTAAAACGAAGACAAATACGCCAAGGAATCCCTAAAGAACATAAAAAAAATCTGTTTCGAAACAACGATTTTTGGGGGTGAAAAAGCGATGGGCCCTCTTTACTGAAGCATGCTTGCAGATCTGAAAGAATGCTTGTTGCACAGCTACACCGAGCGATGGGTGGAATCAGATAGAGAGGGAGAGATAGTAGAAGAACGGAGAGGCAGGGAGGTCAATTAGGTGACGCCCAGTATTCTCCCCTACACGTGGGAAGGGGAACGGAGGGAAAGAAAGAAAGGGAAGAGAGGAACGGGATATCAAGTTTTCACATGTCCGTGAGCCATTACTAATAGGGTACACAGGACACACACTGAAAGTTTATAATCTTGCATTCAGCCCTGAGTGCTTTAAGAAGGTGCAATCAGAGTATGCTTCCAGGACATGCGGTAGTTTGTTGCGTTCGTCCGATCTCAGTGGAACGTGAGGCTACGCAGGCCTTCAATGTTCCATCAGTGCGGGCACGGCGCTCCTGCACTTATGGTGAGATGCCGGCGCTTGCTTAAGTGAAAAGGGTCGCTACAGTTAACCCAAGCTTGTGGCCTGTCGGCGACGCTTTGTCAGCAACCTGACGTTGCTCGCCATCTTTTTTTATAAAAGTTTGCATGATACGGGGTTTAATTTTTCTTCGCCCTTGGCCACAAATCTTTACTATCTGTTGCAAAGCTCCCCAGCACTTTACCTGGAGCAACTTGGGATATTATCCGGCTGTTTGAGAGGACAAAAAAGTTACTTTGGTCTTTAACCTACTAATATCAGACTGTTTTAGCTTACCGTTGCCGAGCGCTAGCCTGGCATGTGTTCCGAGCATGCGTAGTTCATTGCAGTGTTTTATTTCAGCTTTACCACGCCGAGAACTGAGTGCGCATGGCAGTGGTATATCATCACAGGCAGCCCTTGTCTTGCGGCAACAGTATTTCTGTTATAAAGCTTCCGTGTTACGTTACCATACAACGCTACCGGATACCGCCATCGCCAGTCGCCAACAACACATGTGTAGACGACGCCAATGGGGTAAATGCGCTCGCCTTTGGCCTTTTGAAACAGCTGTTTGTTCATGCGCTGTTGACGGCTGGCAGTAGCGATATGCGTAACGGAACACTGAATCGCTGAATTAATGAAAATAACGGCACGTGAAAGCTTTATTTAAAATTGAATTTCGCAATTGCATTGATATTTCTTCAAGTCAGATTTTTGCACTAGTGTTCAACACGACCGCCCACAGTTCTTTGACACATGCCCGTTATCCACGCTCAACTGCGGGACGAGAACATCTTTCTGCAGTCCCCATCGTAGTTTGTGAGTGGCCATCGAGCACTCGACAGCTGCCTTATAAAAATTTTGTATAGACTTTCTATAGACTTTTTATAGACTACTGCTTTTCTACAGACATTTACTTTTGTCTGTTCATAGTCTACAGACTGTCTGTAGAACGTGTAATGAAATTGTATGGCCATAAATCTATAGATTGTCTATAGACAGTCTATGGGCTTTCTATTGCCTATACACTAGTCTGCAGGATTTGTGAATAGAAAGTACTATAGTGATTATGAACAAAAGTGTATGGGCAGTGATCTGTTTAAAAAAAATGTAAGGGTGTGCTCACCATCGTGCTGTCAGGAGTGTCGGTATCGTCGCTGCGCTTATTGTAGGCGTTTGGCACGAACACCTTGCATGAGAGCGGTCGTGGGTCATGCATCTCGAACACCGTAAAGTTCACCTGGCTGCGTGCGGAAAGCATAGAGATAAAACGACACATTGTTAAACAACAACAATGTGAATGACAGACAAGACGAAACGACAACACGTCCAGCGCTCATAAAAATAGAGTGAAATTTCGACGACGCTATTCTCAGGTGCGTCTTCTAAGCCTTCTTCAAAAGTTGCATGTGTCAGCATTCACATTTCTTACGAGCCACGCGGCCCCAACACGCCAGCACACGACATTTAACGCTCCTGCTCAGCGACCACGAGGCGCCCCGCATCCTAACTTTCTCCTACGAGCGTCCCCCTTGACAAGCCACGAGGCTGCGCCATGTTAGCAAGAAGTGGCCGGATTCTTTTCGAATAAAGAAAACAGGTTTAATTTAAGACTTAAGGATACAAGAATGAGATAACTGGATTATTGATACGTAGGAGGTTCGGCGGATCTGCAGAGATGACCGAGAGGCGCCGACGATACGAGACGCGTCGGCGAGGCCCTCCCAACTCTGGAGATCCGCCGAACCTCCTACGTATCAATAATCCAGTTATCTCATTCTTGTATCCTTAAGTCTTAAATTAAACCTGTTTTCTTTATTCGAAAAGAATCCGGCCACTTCTTGCTAACACATGCACCCCAGTATTTTCCCTGAGCAGATGGCGCACAGCGAATAAGTGTTGTTTAAAGCCAAAGAGAACGAATGTTTTAATGAAAAAATTGGCAGTGGTTTAGCTCTGGTTAAACCTGGATGATTGCGAAAGCAACGAGGAGAGAGAGAGAGAGAGGCGATGGAGAGCGCGCGGCAGCGGCGGCGGCCCCGGCACGCTAGCTATGCGCCGCTACTGCGCATGCGCAACTGGCGAGCGTGGCGGCGGCACCTCTGAGTCACCCGCGCAGCGACGGTGGCGGCGCGCTAGCTGTGCGCCGTATGACGTCACTGCTCCTCGCGCATGCGCAGTATGGCCTTTCGTCAGCTCCGCGAAATAGCTCGGCGACTCGCGTAGTGCTGATTTCGCAACAATATCCTGGAGATGGCGACGTTGGGGAAGATTTTAGACTACTGCATGTCTCTAAAGAGAGTAGCATGTTGCAGCAAAATAGTAAGATGCGGCAAAGTTATAAATGCTCTTTAATCGCGATGTTTCGCGACTGCAATAGTTGCCGACTGCAAGGGCATTTAAGTTTGCTCCACAGCAACTTCAAGATGCTAGGAAACCTCAGAAAGAGCCAGCCATTAAAGGTGCACTGAAGAGGATTCTGAACATGTCTTTTTGTCGCGGGAACTCGATCCACACGTTCCTAGCATTCTTAGAAACAGTGACTTATTGCCCTGTGTGGCCGATTTCCCCAATTAAAACGAATTAACGTCCGGCTCCCGCCTTTCTTTTTGAATTCTGCCTCGTACGGTGGGCGGAGTCGACGAACGCGTGGAGCGCCTTTCACCCAGTCCCGTGGAGGCTTTGCTTTCGCTTTATTTTGTATTTTAGGTTTCCATGAATAAATAGTTTCATTCGCAGATAATATAGCCGCAAAATAAGCCCGAAGAACCAAAAATACCCCGGACTATTTGCTACTACGAACTACTACGTATTACTCCGCCGATGGCAGAGCGGCAAGCCGCCACGGGACTGGGTGAAAGGCGCTCCAAGCGTTGGTCGACTCCGCCCACCGTACGAGGCAGAATTAAAAAAAAAAAGGCGGGAGCCGGACGTTAATTCGATTTAATTGTGGAAATCGGCCACACAGGGCAGTAAATCGCAGTTTCTAAGAAAGCTCGGAACGTGTAGATCGAGTTCCCGCGGCAAAAAGACAAGTTCAGATTCCTTTTCAGTGCACCTTTAAGAACAGTAGGATCGCTCCAGCCGGATTTCACATGAATGAATGCAGTATCATGAGCGACATGATGCCGTAATGCATGATGTCGTGCGATGTTCTGTTATTATTTTTGCTCATAGGTCAAGAGACCCAACGGTTTCTGTCGCGCGGGCAAATAGCCCTTGGGAAGGCATGACAGCGATACCGCTGAAGGAAATATTTAGAGCGCCGTGAGCTTCAGGGCAGCCGCCGCGTTAAAGGACGCAACGCATTTGCTATAAACTCGAAACCTTCGTGAGTGGTCTGCCCCTACTTGGCTATCTGGTGCAGCGTCCGGATGACCCGCTTCTCCTCCTTTCCCTGGTAGCTCTCGGGAAGGTAGAAGCCGAACGCCAGGATTATGTCCCTGCCCATGACGGCGCGCAGAACCTGCAAGCGCCGAGAGGTGCGCAGCCGGCACAAACATTGCCGAGCTTGCAAGGATGCGTGTGTTGTACGTGTGCGTACTCACATTCGACGGCGACGGTAACGGTATATGCGACAACGCTATGCTAATGCTAAAGAACAGAACGTTCAGCACAGCGCTACAGTGCACTGCTACCACCAACTGCCAATGCACATGCGCTGTGGACGGTTCACAGCAGCAGTATGCGGTAGCGGTATGCTAAAACTCTGTACTCTACTTTGTTGGAAAAAAGTGGCAGGGTTTGGCGCAGTTAAACTACGTGCGCCTGCCACGGTGGCTCAGCGGTTGTGGTGCTCGGCTGCTGGCCCGAAAGACGCGGGTTCCATCCCGGCCGCTGCTGTCGAATTTCTATGGAGGCGAAATTCTAGAGGTCCGTGTACAGTGCCTTTTGTCAGAACACGTTAAAGAACCCCATGTGGTCGAAATTTCCGGAGCCCTTCACTACGGTGTCTCTCGCTTTGGGACGTTAAACCCCATAAGCCAAACCTAACCAAACCTGAGTAGACGTGCGAAAGCACCCTTCAATTGAAAGGTGTGAAGGCAAGGAAACTTGAGGGTTCCAAGGTCCCCATCAAGGTCACCCTCCCATTGACTACAGCTGGCTCGACGCTCCTCCGAACTAACCCGAGCCTACCCGAGTTACTCCAAGGCCTCACACAACATTTTTTATTGTAACCGCGGTAGCAGTGCCTTCGCACTAAAAGCCCAGGAAGCGCCGTCCTCAGGTGGACATAGCGCGTATAGGCACCTTGAAGATGTTGAGCAGGTCCGGCGCGCTGTCCGAGGTCATGGCCAGGTTGAGCATGGCCAGCCCGTCCAGCCCCGTGCGTTGCAGCCAGCCCATGGCCAGCGTGGCGGCGCGTGTGCCGCGCGACCAGTCCAGGAAGAGGTCGCGGTACGTGTCGCTCACGCGGGCCTCCCAAAGGGACACCAGGAAGTGGCTGCCGCCCTCTTCCTGGTCGCGCCGCTGGTTGATGAACCGCTGCAGCACTGCGCGTGTGGTCGCGCGGATGTCGGCGAGGAGTTCCTTAGCGCAGCGACTTCGAGACATATTGCGCTAACTATCGAGATTCCTCGCGATGGTTACCACTGACTTGTTGTGAACTGGCTTGAACGCGCGGATTTAAAGGGAAAGAAAAAAATTACACCATGCCCAATTTATAACTTCGCCTAATCAGTTCCAGTGTCTGTTAACAGTCACTTTCCAGGACGGAGCTGTATACGCGATCATCAAGCGAACTAGATTTGATAGCGGTGACACTCATGCGCGATCTGCATCCCTTATCTATATTGCAGGCGCTTGAGCGGTTACAGTGGTTCGCATCCTGAGGCTGGATCAAACGCATATAAGTGTTCGTTTCTGTCTATTTGCCAAAATATTCATGTCAAACTCCGCGTACACTACAATGCGCGTCTGTATTTTACGCTGTTCTTTCTTTTTTTTTTTTTTTTCAAGCAGTAGTTCTGAAGCTTAAGTGCGATTGAAAGTCGGAGAGTACTCACTACGCTTCCACGTTTAGTCATCTTTTCAAGGATTGGTCCAAAGTTTTTAGGGGAATCCTCCATGGTGGAGTGGATTTGTAATAAAGGAGTAATTATTCATTGGCACCCACCTAATCGCAGCCACACGGCTGCAAAAGAAAGCTAAAAGCTTCCACAGAAACTTCGCAGTTAAACAAAAATTTCAGTTATTGATCAATTCGTCTCGCCCTATTATATGTTAGCCGTTCCAGTTAGCTCAGTTGGTAGAGCGACTGCCCCGGTGAAGCGGTGTTCCCGAGCTCAAACCCCAGACCAGGGCGAATTTTTGTTTAACTACAGAGTTTCTGTGGAAGCTGTATGGCTGCGCTTGAGTGGATGCCACTGAGTATTTACTCTCTTACTACTTTTTAAGGATTGTGTAACAATAGGGGCTGCTCGGAGTGGCCTTCCAAGTTTGTTGCTTCGTCTAAACCAGCTTCCTGCTCACAGCGGCCAGACAACTCTCAGGCTTTGTGCGCTTCCCCGATAGAGAATTTGTAATTGTGTAATAAGTACGCATTCTGCGACGTAAGTATTCAATTGTTCTTTTTTTTTTCTTGAAGGCACAGAGGCCCGTTGCACAGAGCATGGAGGCAGGTCAGAGAAACATAACTGTCGGACCTACGGTTGCCAGATTTTCTGTGAACATTGTGGCACATGTGGCTCGACATGGCAAGTACCTGCTCGCCCCTGCTCGGCGGAGTTCGGCCGGATGATCTGCGCCTGCAGGTCGATGACGGCGTTCATGAACACCAGGTGCGTGCAGAGGTGCGCGGGGAAGTCCCCCTCGTAGGAGTCCGCGAACAGGCACAGCAGGGCGCGGCTGCTGTTGTCTGAGCGGAAGGAACAGGCAGCTCTGATTGATTGATTGATTGATTGATTGATTGATTGATTGATTGATTGATTGATTGATTGATTGATTGATTGATTGATTGATAAAAATGAAAGTATCTATACTTGAAGGCCCGAAGCCTGCTGTCTTGTGAGCCCACCTGGAGAGGGAATATTGCGCGAAGCGTCTTCTCCCGCGTGCAGCGCATCGGAGGCTCCTCCAAGTTTAGTCGCCACTGCAATATCAGCCCGTCAGGTAGCAAGCGGGAACGTGTTAATTAGAAAGAGAAGAAAACGGGCGAGCTAGCATCAAACACGCGTCATGCATTTCGACCACAGCGACACGACGACTGAATGCGCTGAAGCCCACCCCCTCGATGCTCGATCAATTCCATACACATAAGCAGAGAAACGCTCGTTCTTACCTGTAAACCTCTTGTCCTGTTCCTGGCCTGGTTATGCACGACGGCAACATTAGCTCACGAAGAACGGAGTAAGTGAAGCCCGATCGCACAACTGCATGTAGCCCCCATTCAACACAATGTTCCATTATTGCACTCTTATTCATACCGCACTGCTTGTTTTTGATTTGGCGACCACGTCACGTTGAACTGCCCTTAACACTGCATATTGTGGATGGCTTTGTAACGTATATTAGGCCGTGCATGATAGCATTCTCTGCTTATGCGCCATAAAACCCAAAGGAACCCAAGTTATGCGTGTGCTGCCTGTGGCGTATGAACATGTGTACCTGGGAGGCCGCCAGCCGAGTCGAGCGTCGTGGTCGGCTTCAGGCTGCGCCTCTCTTGCTCGAAAGCACCGCTGTAGTCTTCGCCCACTGAAATTCAGAGCGCATATAGTACAGCCACAGCAACAGTCAGGCACCCAAGCACGGAATTCCGTTTCAAGAGCGCCAACACTCTCCACTCACGGTTCCTGTCCGGTTGCAGAATGTCGGGCTTCTCGTAATACTTCCCGGGTTCGACATCTGGAAGGACAAAAAGACGCACTTATTGTCGCCGGCGTCGGACGAACTGCCATGCACATGCCCGAAAAGTATTTCTACTCCTTGCGTTTTCGAGATTGTTTCCGCGCCTTTCTTCTCCTCACGACCCCCTGCCCCTCCTCCTCCACCCCAGCGTGCGCCATTGCGATGGTGTGCCTCGCACACCTCCTCTCTCCATTACTCCCTCCAGCTCCGTCAGCGCCCCATACTGCTTTTGAACACTCTCTATTGGTCGAAATTACTCCGGAGAACGGCACCTATTTCTCTCTTATTTCACTCCCTATTCCTCTTACTTATTTCCAAGGCGGTCGAAATTATTCCAAAGCTCCCCACTACGGCTCTTCTTTCCCTCTTTCTTTTTTCACGCCCACCTTCCTCACTTCCCTCACGACGTGGTTGAGGTGTCCACCGAGATATGTGAGACAGTTACTGTGCCATTTCCGTTCCTCAAAAGCCACTATTTGAATCCGCCATAATTTTTTTCATTGGTCGAAATTTTTCTGGAACCCACCACGGCGGCACATATTTCTCTCACTTCTTTCACTCCCTCATTCATTCCTTCCCCCAAGGTGAGGGTGAGCTGTCGAACTAGAAGTGAAACTGTTACTACCTCTTTGCTTTCCTTTTTCCTTGCATCTTGCCTTTCCAAGCTGTTCGCCCGTTCGTTCTCGTGCCATCAAACCAATATAAAACCAATGACAATCGGCTTCTGAAGACTGTCGTATGAGGTCTTGCGTTTACATACAGTCAGACCTGCTAGGCGCAAAACGTGTGGGACAGGTTTGGTGGACAGATATTGTGTTGAACGGACAGAGAAATCGTGAACTGACAGATTTGCTAGAAGCTTTCATACAAGCACGCCGCTTTGGTAGGCAGCAAGCAATCGGTTATCTCCGTCGTTGTTCTTCATTACACATAAAGTGCTGCGCTCTGTCACAATAAAGAAAAAAAAAGACAGCTGTGGTCCCCATTTGATGGCAGTCGAATCCAGGGCGCTGTTCGCATGCGAAAACACTTCCCTGTACGGCAGCCGACGATGCGATAGCCAATGGGTAAACCTGCCAGGACGAGGAACCCCTGAATAACTGGTGCCAGCTAAACCACTTTACAGGACAGCATGGTTTCGTCGGAATGCAAATAAATGAATTCGCTTATCATTTGAAACCGGTTCGAGAGGAAGTGTGCGAACATATTTTTTTTTTCAGATTTTTTTTTTTGTTGTACGTGACATCAGTCCACGATCGCAAGGCTTTCATTTTTGCCTTTAACGCTTCGTTTTATGTGCATTCAGTTGGCATCCGCAGTAGTGAACCACAATTTCTGAATTCACGTAAGCGTCTCGGCCTCGCTGTATATAGAATGCGAGAACGGCTTTGACTCTCTCGTGAACGATTCTTAAAGGCAAATACATACACCCCGTAAAAATTGTACATGGTCATGTGTGCGTGCGCGACTTTTATGTGGTTGCGAAACGCAGAACTGAAAACGAGACATGTTTTGCGGTCGGTTTCTGGAGGTCAGCAGATAGTGGCGCAGCAAATGAACAACGCACTTAGCTATCGGAGGCGTCCTGCAAGCTTTCTTTCCATATTTTATAAATCTTTAGTAGTTCGCTTGACTGACGCAAGAGTGCATCAACCTCCTAATTTTGTACCAGTCATAGTGTCGGATGTTGAAACATTAATCCTGTGGGAAGTTTCGCAAATGGTATGATCAAATAGCTGTTAGAACAAGTCGTTCTAAGCTTGGTCATTCACACTTTCGGAAGAGGAAATGATTAGTGCGTAAATATGATAGGAGTAATCGCTTACCGCTGTCGATAGTGCCAGGACCTGAAAAGTAAAAATTGTAATTAAGGATGATTCATTATTGGATTTTTATGCACCAAACTTGCAAGATCCACATTTTTCTACCTTGTCTGCTAGATAGCCTAACCAGAGCCTCGGTTCTGGCAACCTTGAGGAGGGTTCTCGCACATCTTCCGCCCTCCCCGTTCGATCCCGTTCCACGTGGAACTCGTGATGTAGTAAGGGACGTTCTGTGTCCGCCGCTATGCACGAGGGTGACGCTTCGAACACTCTTAAGGTTAGGCTACTCTGAACATAAATACCCCCTAAAGTAGAAGACTGGATAGCCCCCGCCATAGCTCGATCAGCTGGCAGAGCACCGTACGCGACATATGGAGGTCGTGGGTTCGGATCACACTGGCCTCATGTGATTGCTCTTTCTTCTATTTTATAACCAATTATCTTTCGGCTACAAAAAGATTACACTACTAATTTTTCCTTGACCACACACAGACTACATTCCCACAAAACTTTGGATGTCATGGGAACGCGTGCCGAAATGCTTCGCAACGCCACTGGCGTCGAAATCGGCGCTTGCGCGCACGCTTGTTTTCTTGCACCCCGCAGAGAAGTCACACTGCACGCTTCGGCCATGCACAGAAGGTGGTTTCTCAGTAATCACATTCACCAAACAGCTATAGCTTTCTCGTTTATCCTTACGATCATCCCTCTTCGTGCCGACTCGCTCACTGCACATCCAATCTCCGAATATCGCCTCTGCATGACAAGCAGGTTATACACCGACGAGCGCACGCTGTTAACTGTCTCCTGACCAATCGCTTAGTGTCCCAGATTCCTCGTCCGATATCGCGTCGGCTGAGCAGTCGCCTGATGACTCAGATGCGCTGCTTTATACAGTGCCCCGTCCGACGTTGTGTCTACTGACAAACTGCGTGGTGAACGGTGCCATTGATCGCCGTGCCCTGTCGCTGAAGCGCATTAATGTTGGGTCAGAGCGAGTTCACGCTCATTTCAACAATCTCCTAAACTGTAATCTGATTTCTTTTCGTGCGCAACAGCTCAATCGCGCGGCGCCCTTAATTGTTTAGATACAGCCAACTGCGAACAAGACGGCACGCAGAACTTGGTGATCGTCGGGTGCACCAGCGTAAACCAGGAGGAAAACTATGAGCAGTTACGGCGAAGCGTTTCTCACGTGCTCCAGCACAGCTAACGTTTGGTACCCAATAGCGCGTGCGCAGAATAAGCGTTAATAACATTACTCATATTTCGCTTAATTACTGGAAGAGTGCTTGAATCAAATTAAAGTGCTTCAGAATGCCTCAAGGTGCTGGCATATGCGGATAGGATAGGATAGGATAGGATAGGATAGGATAGGATAGGATAGGATAGGATAGGATAGGATAGGATAGGATAGGATAGGATAGGATAGGATAGGATAGGATAGGATAGGATAGGATAGGAAAACTTTTAATGTCCAACAGACAGAGGGTAGCCAGAGGGCTACCTGCCTAGACGATGGCCGAAAGGTCTTGACTCTCGGCGGCGGCTTCGGCCAGTCGGACGAGTTGTAGCTGAGTCGCCGGGTCGGAGCTCAGTAGTAAGATCTCCCATTCATCTTTCGTTATACTTCGTCCCTCCCGGGGGGCATGATGACATTCCCTTAGTATGTGGTCCACGGTGGCCCTAAGTTCGCAGTTTGCGCATTTGTCTGAAAATTGCCCTGGGTACATAAGACTCCAGAGGGCCGGGTTTGGAAAGGTGTAAGTTTGTAACCGGCGCCAGTTGATGGCTTGGTATCTGGACAAGGATCTACCCGCTGGAGGAAGTCTAGCTCGTTGCAAACGATAGTTCTGCGTAATTTCTCTGTATGCCATCATGCGATCCCTGTCTGTAAAGACCACCTCGCTCGGATCCGCCCGGAAGGAAAAGCCTCGGGCGAACTCGTGGGCCGTCTCATTACCAGGCAGGGATGCATGTGCTGGTGTCCACGCATCTTTTTGCTTGCACGCAGCAGTCGCAACACACTGACACTATGCAAGAACCGGTGTTTGTTCGTTGTCCATCGTCCCCCGATTCCTGCACTCACCGGCGAAGATGCCGTACTTGTTGATGGCCGTGAGCGTGACGAGGATGAGCAGTGCCTGGAATACGGCGGCCAGGGCCACCAGAACCTGGTTGCCGGTGCAGGGCCACGAGAACGAAGAGAGCCGCCGGCCCACCCGCGTGGTCTCCTCGTCGTCCGAGCTGCTCGCCGCCCCCATGGTCGTCGTCGTCATGCGGACGCTTTCCGAACCACTGCGGTCGAGGACGCGAGAATCGCTGGATTATTTCATCGAGGGACACGACCGTGTGAGCGAAGAAGATAAGAAGAAAGATTAAAGGCCGGGTAACGCTCTGAAAATTATGCTATACATTTCCCACAAAAGTATAAAAGTGGGTGCAGTCGTCGTCGTACCCCTGCTGTTAATGCACCTGCCTTTACAGCAGGGGTACCCCACGTGATATTCGAGGTTTTTGTGTTTGGTATTCCTAGGTGGTGGCATGTTGCCTTTTCGTCTATTTCCAAGTCAGCGGCGGCCTGGAAATGCAGAGCACCGATTTTCTAACGCAAATGAGACGTTACATTTATCCTGTCCATGTTCGGTCATTGCTGGTGTAGCATCGAATCACTGTTGGGAGTTCTCGTCAGCCGTCCCGGTGGCTGAGTGGTTTAGAGGCCCGTGTACTGTGTGATGTCAGTGCACGTTAAAGCACTGCAGGTGGTTGAATTTATCTGGAGCCCTCCACTACGGCGTCCCTCATAGCCTGAGTTGCTTTGGGACGTTAAACCCCGTAAACCAAACCAAACCACAAAAAAAAAGTATGTGCACATATATGAAGTTCGAGGGTAGATAATCCCACCTTCTGACTGTAACGTGCTACAGGGTGAGTGGCAGCAGTCTGCGTGGTAAACTCACATGTTGACGTCCGTGTCGTCCAGGCAGAGACTGATGACGCTGCTGTCTCCATCGAATACGCCGAACGCCGACGTGCCAAACGCCGATGTACAGAACGCTGACGTATCTCCCAATTCTGTAAAACGAGGGTGCGAAAACTATAGCTGCTTACGCTTGCAGGTGATCCAACGTAATGTAACCAGGCGTTTTCCGGCCATCAGGACGCACACTGCAAAAACTTTCGCTTATTGGCAGCTACACAAAATGACTTTTCGATTAATTTTTCCCAGAAAATTTTGCAACGCTACAGTTCTATGAGTGGAGGACGCCGATGCGAACGCAGTAAACTACACGCACTCTAAGCAGAAAGGAGTATAAAAGGGAGGACGCTAGAAGAGAGTCTGCTCCCTTTTTACTCCCATAATAGGCGCCTTCGTGTTTAGAGTATGGCTTAAATACGGGCACAGTGCTCCAGGAGTGCAAGCAAGCTCTCCATCTTACAGAAACTTCTCCGGTCATAAAAGAGCTGTCATGTGACGCCAGTGTATTCGTATGAAGTCAGCGGCCGCCACGTGACGCCAGTGGTCACCATGTGACATCAGTATGTAACGTCCGCCGTCATCGTCCTTCGAACAGCAGCTAGCGCAGTGTTAAAGCGACGGCAAAGCGCATGTCAACGGAAAAGAAAAAAGTTCATGTCACCGGTTTCATTTAGGCCTATTGCTTGCTATAGGCCGCCTCTCTCTGGATTATCGTCACCCGGAGTATATGGGTTACCGACAGTGATGTTTCAATCGGGGGATTTTTCATTTTCCAGCGAATCTGAGGAGTAAAATTTGACGAAATGAGAATTTGTACGAAATTTCAAGGAATTTTAAGAACCGAAATTGTCTCACTTTTTCTAAATTGATGGAGTTTTCAAGCTACTGTTCTCATTCACCCACTTTCCCTCCCATCACTTGAATCGCGCCGCATAATCTCACGTCTTTGCCTGCTTCACCACTTCTTCCACCATCCAGCTTCAAGACATCCACTTCTAAAATCCCTGTTAAGAACTTCAAGTCGCCTTAGCCACAGCCCCCCCCCCCCCCCCATAGCCGGTATCAAGACCCGTACATTAGCAATGAACAGTTCGTTTTTCCCCAACGCAATAACCGTCTGGAATGCCCTACCTAACGACATAGTTTTATGCAACGATTCAAAGTTCTTTCGCACGAAATTCGCCCATCATCCTCAGAATATGTGAATACTTTGTTAGTTTTACTACGTATTGTTCAATGACTTTCATTTGTGCTCACTGCCGCAAGCGAATTTTTTTCTTTCACTGCTCATGTAAACCGCTTATTATTTCTCTTTATTTTTTCTCTTTAGCTTATGAAGTTTGTAGCGTGTGTTCATTGTGCGTGCGTTTTTTATGCTCGTTTTATATGAATTGTAGCCCATCGGGCCTTTAAGGATGAAATAAATGAAATGAATTAAGGGACTTAAGGATTTTTGGGTCTAATTGAGACGAGAACGGCGAAAAGACGAAATTCTAAGTGGGAAAACAAAACTGGAACTGAAAAGCCGTGCTGAGGTCCGATTTCGCGCACTGCCAAAGGCTGACTTCCGGGACAAGGCCGCTTTTTTCCTGTGGCTTCACTTTCGGGCGCCCGATGCGGCATCCAGCTCCCTTAGTGGAGATCAGTGAGATTAAGAAGTTTGCGGGGATACAGTGGCGGCAACTGACAAAGGACAGGGTTAATTGGAGAGACATGGGAGAGGCCTTTGCCCTGCAGTGGGTGTAGTCAGGCTGATGATGATGATGAGGGAGTTTTTGGTTACGGAATCCAACATCGCTGGTCACCGAGAAGATGTCTCGGCACCCACTGCTTAAATATGGAATATGGAAGAGCGCCGCGCACAAACAGCGAAACGACAGCTGCTAGCGGTCTTATCGTGACGACTTTTACTTACTGCTGCAGCAATCGGGCGGCGCTAACCTAGGTAACTGCTCAATTTAGTGTTTGGTTTGGTTTCACGGGGTTTTACGTCCCAAAGCGACTCAGGCTATGAGGGACGCCGCAGTGAAGGGCTCCGGAAATTTCTATCCCCAAATGGTCGAAATTTCCGGAGCCCTTCACTGCGGCGTCCCTCATAGCCTGAGTCGCTTTGGGAATTTGGTGTGATTTTTGGACGAAATGCAGGTGCTAACGCGTTACATCGCCAACCTCATATCACTAACTTTGCCCCGCCGCGGTGGCTCATGGTTACGGCGCTCGACTGCTGACCCGAAAGACGCGGGTTCGATGCCGGTTGCAGCGGCCGAATTTCGATGGAGGCGAAAATCCTAGAGGCCCGTGTACTGTGCGATGTCAGTGCACGTTAAAGAACCCCAGGTGGTCGAAATTTCCGGAGCCCTTCACTACGGCGTCCCTCATAGCCTAAGTGGGTTTGTTAAACCCCAGTAAACCATAAACCTAAACTAACTTCGAATGCTTCGCTAAATCAAGAGCATTTTGCCAAGCGGATTGACGAAAGAACCTAATGCATTACGCGCTTAGAAAGCTGGCTGGAGGTGAAGCGCCATTCCCTTCCTCAGTGAACACATGTTTCGACACTTAAAGCGTGAGCGGCTTCGACTTTTACTCACCGCCGCTGTCGTCGCTCGTTGTAGTCGGGGACCTCATCCGCTTTGCCATTTTTCGGCGAAATTCGAGCGATGCGTCGGGAAAGACAGCGCCGGGGAGGAACTCGCTCTCCTGGTCTCGACTTTCTTTTCCTTGTGGCGATGACGGTGGCGATTGTGAGTACCAGGTTAAACAATGAAGGCATGCCACGCGCACTGCGATTCTTCGCCGGTCCCCTATTATGGCGTGGGTATTCGGCATTCGTCGCTTGGAACAACAAAGGAGCATGCTCAAGATGCAAGAGATGTCATAAAAATCAGTCACTATATAGTTCACAATACATCACACTGTGATATCACTGTCATGCGCGCATTATAAAACGTCAAACCTGAACTTTTCGTAAATTTTAGATGAAATAAAAATGGCTGAATCACCGTGAAAAGCCGAGGCGCGGTGACAGTATTCCACTCGATAAGAATGAAAACCATGCAAGTTCCTGTCCAAGGCTCCAAGCCAAGACTCAGAGATGCAAAAAAAAAATAAAAGATATCGACAGAGATATCGATATTCTAGCAAAGTATGCTCCACTCTTTCTACTAAGACGCAGTTGTCGCAACACGGACTGTTCGCTTGACCTAAACGGAACTATCGTTTGTAAATGCAGCGCTTAGACGAAGTCGATGATGAAGAGCCTCCAGATGGCGAATAAATAAGGGTATGCGCCATCTTTTGTAAGGCTAACAACAAGAACAACAAGTCTGGGTGACATTCTTGATCTGAGGTGTGGGTCGATGGAGTGCAGAGATTGGTGATGATGTCTCGGCAAGCTCCACAGCCGCTTCTTTTTTTCTTCGTGAGCGCTTTATTTAGCTAGTTGGGTTGCCTCGGACCTCGTGAAGTAAATCAACTTGTAATTCCGGTGTTGAGGACTTCTGCGGGCTGCTTCATCAGCTTTATCGTTAGCTGCGGTTCCACAGGGAGCTAATCCACTGAAATGTAAAAGAGTGGCATGCGGCAGTAGCCTGGTGGTGTAGGTAACTAATGTCGAAAGAAACTGCCTGGTGATTATTTTTCTTCAGTAGGCTGGGCAGAGAAGGCAAGCGTAGCAGGGGACGGCAGAAAGTTAGGTGGGCGGATGAAATTAAGAAGCTTGCGGGAATACGGTGGCCGCAACTGGCGAAGGACAGGGTTAATTGGAGAGACATGAGAGAGGCCTTTGCCCTGCAGTGGGCGTAGTCAGGCTGATGATGATGATGATGATTATGAGCACTGTTTTGGAGTCCGTGAAGACAACCGAACGTCCAGGGCTCGGCGCGAGATATAGGAGACAGCTTCTTTAATACCGTAGAGCTGTGCTGCCATGGACGATGTATTTCGCTGCAGGCGATGGGAAAACGTTTGGCCTCGATGGCACTTTCAGAATCAGCACTTTCAAAATTTTGTGTGCATGGAATGGCAAATAGTTTTTGTCAGCAGGTTAGGAGATTTCAATCGGTAGCCTTCCCGGAAGAAATAATCTTGCTTGCGTGCAATAAAATCCTGAGTAAACTGAAGTCTTTTAAGAACTGCCGTATGTCAGAGCTGTCCGCTATGAAGAGGCATGCGGTTATACCATATGTTCATCTTTTATCACATAGATTAAAGAGTGTAGGCGCCAGATATGATATTCAAGTGCTGTTCTCAGCCCTGAAAAAACTCGGAAAAATATGTGCCATAGGAGATAGGAAAGCAAAGGCTAAAAAACAAAAAACAACCGGTAGTAGAGCCTGCAAGGTAAAACACCAAAATAATTTCACGCCATTTGAGTTTTTTTGCGGCAGGAAATACATCGGCCAAACCAGAAATTGTGTGAACACCCGCCTACGTCAGCATAATACCTCTTTAAAAGGTCCCCCATCGTCCAACCTTGCGTTACGTAACAGAGATTGCCCCCTGAATAATATCCCGGATTCCATTGATAAGAAAATATGCACACCTCTTTTCCATGAGACAAAAGTTATTTGCAGGCATAGGCAAAAATTAACAAGGTAACTGTGTGAGGCGTATCGCATCCATGTGAATGGTGCTACATTGTAAGCATAGCTTCGGTGCTTCTTCATGACTGTGAGATTAAGTATATTGAGTCCCCTGATTAGAAGTGTCTGCGGGGAAGCATGAGTCCTGGTTGTTTTTTGGAGTGCATTAACACCTGTGTTTTTCCAATAAACCTCAGTTGTTAGTCAGCGCTTGTCCTTCTTTCTTCGTTCTTGTCCGCCATCGCTGCGCTGTTTTTACCTCTTCAATATGCACCAACTAGCTCAGTTTTCGGTTCTTCTGAACCTAAATAAGAACAGGAGGCACTATGGAGACAACTCCAAACTAAGAGCCTCCCTAACCCCACCGTTCTAAGCCATGTGTACCTGGATAGATTTAAACCAGTGGCCCATGGGAGACCTTGCTACTCAGCTCCGACCTGGAAACACAAGTACTACAGGTGCCCACTTACACTACAAGAGCCCAAGAGGCCACCGCCAGTCTCCACTGACGGCCACCTAGCAAGATCAACTAATCCACTTGTTACTCAAGCCGATAATGAAGGTTTTCAGGCTTTCAAATCCAAAATCCTCCTCCTTGCCCACGATGAACTGTTCCCAAGGGCATCCGCCTTGCTCTGCCTACATGGTCAGCCACACTAGCACCGACATCAACATTTGCTCTTAAGTAAACAAAAGTAAAGGCGGCAGCGGCAGTGGGCCGGGCGATGATGTGTCTTTGCCATGTGAATAGAGAGTAACTTTGTAGACGATTTTAATGAGCTGCCGAGGAACGACCGTGAGTTTTTGATTATGGCTTGTGCTGCCACGTTATCCGTAGCTGTTTGGGAATACGTCCGTTTCTCGGGAACATGGATTGCGTACCCGCCGGACGCTTGCGAAAAACTCGAACAGGCGAGGATAAAGGGTGAAACCAAGGCAGAAACGAAAGTGCCGGTTGACATACCTGACAAGAAAGTGAAGGCACACTTCGTCGATATAGTGACTATGCAGCAGGTCTTTGACAACGTTCATGATCATTGTAAGTACACGTTTTTATGCCAGCGGTACGCGTGCTGAGATACTAGCGTGCGTTTCGCCTATCCGCTTTGTGCGTGTGTTTTTCGCTGCTTCACACTTCAGATACCATTTCTAAGTGTGAATCATGGCATCGCAGGCGCTGCTTCTCCGGTTCGGAGAAATCTTTATCCTCTCGACAGCGCTCCTGCGAAAGGTGTACACTGGGAATGGAGATCGAACGGTGGCAAGTGGTACCCTTACAGCGTCCAGCTTTCCTGTCTCATTGAAAAAGCTAAGGAACAGGTAACTGAAATCGAATTTGTGAAAGTTATTGTTCTTTGCGATCTCTCCAGAGCTTTTTCATGCTTTCCCTTGTCGTATTTGTTAACTTTTCGAAAGACGCGGGAAGTAGTGTCAGAGCCCAGTTAACGTCGCCAGTTGAACGTGCAAGACATTTGCACTACAGGCCGACTTCAGTTTTAAAAGGCAGTTGGTCGGTTAGGTCATTGGTACCTAACTGTAATGTTGACATTATGACGCAATAACGCAGCCAACTACAACAGTTAATAGCGCATATGTTGCCCGCGTTTTTGCGGTTTTAACCGTCGAGCGGAAACTTTTGCAATATCTATACTTCACTGGCGTAAAAAGCACACCATGGTGAAAAGCAATAATTGTTACTAAGAAACTCGTGCTGCTTATGCTTTGTTTCGCTTGTCGGTCATGTGAACAGCAACAGTGACTTGAAAAAATAGAAAGCACTGCTGAAGCTTTCATCATTGTTTCACACTTGCCTGTGACAAATAAACTCGGAGTCCTTACTCGCATTCTCTATTTATTGTGTCCAGGGGCTAACCAATATCAACCTGCAGGAGCACTATCCTGAGTGCATTTACACTGTGGAATTGCCAGCCATGCATCAAAGAAACAATCGCAGTGGCTTCTGTCGCGGCATTCGGAGGGTTGAAGGAAAAAACTACCCCCTGACATGTGATGCTGTCACTTGTCCTGGTGTTGACTTGAATGTTCCCGAAAGGTTATGGTCTCATTTCTGTTGTTTTTGATTTAGATCTTTCAATGCAAGTGGCAGCACAGAAGGCACAATGCAAGTGCCATGCTGCATTATTCTTTCGATCATCTGTTCATGATAATTTTCATGTAGTAGAGTGCAGAGTACCTCTGTGCTCTAAACACAGCTATCAATTATCCGTGTCACATGACCTTCTATGGGATAGTGGGATGCAGATTCTTCACTGTCCTATTTTGGGTTGAGGGAGGCAGATTAAATCTTCTCCTGTAGCAACTATCGGATACATATTTTAGTTGCATGTGCTTTCACATTGCTACGCATGCTACTGGGTTCTTACGTGGCCATTTACATGGCCAGGTACAAAGTTCAGTATATTAGTGCTCTTAAATTGTTGCTAGTATTTTTCGTCGCTATGGGCAACGGTCCTATTGGTATCAAAAGCTGCAATCTCATGAAAATTGCCTTGAGTGCCCCAAATTGTGCACCATTTAAAGGGAAAAGAAACATTGACTTTGGGTAGACAATACATGATTCTACATAGGTAACTGCATCAAATAGGTGCTGTTAACAGATGGAATTATGATATTGTGACGGACTAGAAGACGATGAAGCGGTCAGTGGCTCAGCATGGAGCGCTCGCGCAAGGCCCGCAGCCATTAAATCATGCCATAGCCATCTGCCATGTTGTTATCTCTTCATCGGCTTGCCGGCATGTAACATTTTGTCCTCATGGCCAGTGTTGATTCAGGCACTCACATAAGAGGACACTTTCTGTTCTTTGTTTGTCCAACTGCTGCTTTAGCTAATCTTCATTCATAGAGTGCTTCGGGAACTTTACCGTCCTCTTCCGCTCAACAGGAAACCTGATCCAACAGCATTAATTCCCCCCAAGACTGAGGATGATTCTGCTGATGTCACAGTGATTGCAATAAGGTGTGTGTGCAGTTTTGATCAAGGTTTTTCTTTTCATATTGAATGAACGGGTTCACAACTTCCTTGTGAAAGTTTTAGGTAAAATTTAATTCATGGGAACAGTTGAATCAAAAAGGTTTTGATGTTTGGAGTTGTATTCTTGCTCCGTATAAATCTTTGACCCGTCCCTTTTTCTCTCCCTGCATAGAAGAATGGGATTTAAAAAAGGGCAGGAACAGGGTTAAAACTGCTTCGGCGGAAGTGCCATTAAAGAAGCATTCATCCCTGTGGCATTCATTCAATAATGCCAGCTCCAAAACAACATATATTTAATGCAAGGTTGCCACAGTTTGATTGCCATGTGCAGTCACACTCTTTTTTTGACCTCCAGCTTATTAGTGGTAAAAGCTCATTCTATGGTGCACGCTAAGACTGGCTCTGCTGAAAAGGGATCTTCTGCCTTGCTAAAAATAGAAAGCATGAACTTCTGCACAGCATTCCTGCCTGTTTGGTGCCACATGTTAGAGCTTGCTAAAGTGATACTAAGTACAATAAATGAAGAGATTAGAAACATAATTTTAGAGGTCATTATAAATATGACTGTACATATTGGTGTCTTCCATTGTACATGAACTGTTGCCTAAAATAGATTTAATTTGAGGCTGTGTAATGGGCCAACTCTACAGAAGGCTTCAAAACAGCATAGCTCTTTTCGGGCCTATGTGAGGTATACCCTGCTAAGAATGAGGAAGGTAGCTGGTCAGAAGCCGTGCACTGTGTTGTGCGAAAGAATACGACGTCGAAGGCTTTGAGTGATTGTGAATTCTGTACAAAGTCTATTTTACTAGCAGTTCAAACCAAGACTGACTGCTACAAATGGTTTGGTTTGGTTTATGGGGGCTTAACGTTAAAAAGCGACTCAAGCTATGGAGAGACGTCGTAGTGAAGGGCTCCGGAAACTTCGACCACCTGGGTTTCTTTAATGTGCCCTGACATTGCACAGTACACGGGCCTCTAGCATTTCGCCTCCATCAAAATTCGATCGCTACAAATGATGACAGAATTGTTTGAGATGTTTGCCGCCACATACTATCAGTGGATTAACAGGTACTTGTCGGAGCAAAAATAAGAATGCTCTAAATGTAGATATCGGAGGCCCTTTCAGCCATGGCTATAATTTGGACGTGAATGTTGCTAACAGTAACCACCTGAACGTTTGTCCAAAAGTGATTAATACGTGACAGTTAGTCTGGCCCATAAATCTTGTTAGCTTACATCGCCTGTTGTTTTTGAGCTGAGTGGTAGCAATGTGAATAAAAGAACAATTTGAGTGAATCACATAAAAAATTCACACCCCCACTTTTAGCCCCACTTTGCTTGTAATATGGCTGGCACTCTTTCATGACAACCCTCGGTAACATGTGGCCATTTAAAATTAGTGACTGAATGAGCCATGGTAAATAAAGTCCATAACTGTAGTACCACCTTCTGTGTACTACACTTTGTAGCTGCATCATTTCTATGAGTGAAAATAGCTACTGCACTGAACCAGCATTGCCTCACCCCATTTTTTAATATAACTCATCGATGTGCATTTGGAGGGCTTTCCTGCACTATTGTACTTCATTTTTTGTTCATTAACTGTTGTGTAAGCTCGACTACGTTGCTTCATTTTGCATTCACTTTGTTTTTCCTCTCTTGAGAGGATTGACTAAACTAAATCATATGATAAGATGATAGTTTGACTAGTGTCGCAATCCTATTCACAAACTGCCATTGCTGTGGACTTGTAGTCCACAGTGCAGTCTACAATAGTGAGTAGAGAAATATTTCTGAAGCGCGAAATCATGAAGTGTTGAGCATTAAGCTGTAATGAGTACATGTAAGAACGTTAATGTAATGTAATGTGTGCATGGGC
>NC_143013.1:267305510-267309347 GCF_055824585.1 Amblyomma mixtum | reverse complement strand
TACGCATTCTGTCTAAGCTTGCGAACGCACACCCTGTACATATGCACACATTTACGCGCCCGCCCGGCCACTCGCCACAATCGGTGCACTCGAGCAATTAATCTCTTCACGGTGGAACAATGAGATCCCACCCGCTCCCCTGCGCGAGCTGTCTTAGCGGGGCGCGCGCGCGGTGGCCAGCCCGTATCTAAACTGCGTGCGGCATGTGTTGTCTACAGGGTGTATACGGTGTTCGCAGTGAGGTGCTCGTGCGTGCGCGTACGCATAGAGCACGTCTCGCTGAGCCGCGTGCTGACCTTTAATACTATACGACTCGCATTAGATGACTAGGCCAGAATTTCTTTTTTTTTTTTGTCCAGATAACGTGAGTGGGGATAGTTACGTTATATCACGACGTGTCTCTCGCGTGTAGAATATGCGTAATTTTCTCACGTAGCGAAAAATATTGCTGTTTTTAAGTGGGGAAGCTATAGCGACGCGTCAAACAAACCGAAACCGGGTTGCTCTTATCTGCACGTGGTGAGGAACTGCGCACGCAGGGTGGTCGTCGGACCGTGAAGGTTGCGTCCCGAAATGGTCGAGACGCTGTATATGCGTAGGCTGTGATCGATTGGCGAAGCTTAGTGCAACATCTAGCGTACACGGTACGAAGGTAAGGCTGAAAAGATGTTTCCATGCAAGCAGTGCGTACTGTTCTGCCAACCTGCACTGGACACATGAAAGCAAAGTGGATGAAAGAAAGAATGAAAAAATAAAGAAACGAAGAAAGAAATAAAAGAAGAAAGAAGGAAAGAAAACACGAAAGAAAGGAAGAAAGCAAGAAGGAAATAAAGAAAGAAAGAAAGAATGAAAGGGAAAAGAAAGGAAGAAAGAAAGAAGAGAGAGAGAAAGAAAGCAAGAAAGAAAGAAAGGAAGAAAGAAAGAAAGAAAGAAAGGAAGAAAGAAAGAAAGAAAGAAAGAAAGAAGAAAGAAAGAAAGAAAGAAAGAAAGAAAGAAAGGAGGAAAGAAGAAAGAAAGAGAGAGAAAGAAAGAAGATGTATTGTCGACCTCGATCCACATTTAGGCTGTAGTTGGTTCATGCTTAAATCGCCTGTAGAAATAGTGTAACGAGGCCTAAAAGCAAGGAAGGAAAGAACGGCCTGCAGTAATCTTTGACACGCTATCAAATGACTGTGTCGCGTACCCACCTAATTAAGGTGAAACAACAGCTTCACGCATCGAGTTACGCACGGGTGAAGGGCCCGAATCTGGTCGCTGCTTTGGCGCATCGCATAGGTTTACTTATTCAGAAGCAGCACCCGATCTCGCAGAATGAGCTAGTTTGAGCTATAGTTCAAACTGAACGATTTGAACAGGCTCAGAAAAAAAAAAAAAAACGAACTGGAGCGTGGTAGACTCATCTTCGTGCGCAGACATCTTCGTGCACGTATGCTTCAAAGAATAAATAAAAAATGCATGGAAGAGCAAGACACAGACACCCATATCTTGGAGAAGTCAAGTAAGAATATCGTCTTGTCGTTTGGCGACGTCAGCCAAGCGTCGCACTCAAGTGACAAGCGAGTCGTTAAGTATCCACACTTTTTGCTGCTCCCAAATAGCGCCAACGACTTCGACGAGAGCACGTCGTCGCCATTTTCTCAAACGAATGGGCTTCGGCAACCAACAACACCACTGCCGCACGACGCCTCGCCCCCCCCCCCCCCCCCCCCCCGGAGCCCTTTTCTCACAGACACGCGGTCACGCCTGCAAAGTTGCGATGATGGAAAGCGCTGCAGCAGCAGCACCAGCGAAGAACGGGGGGGGGGGGGGGGGGGGGGGGGCAGTAATTACTCGGGATATAAAAGGCTAAAGCGAATAAAAGAATAAAGCGAATGAAAACAATAAAACTACACAAAATAACGCTCTGAATCGTGGCCGTTGGCGTGCTCGCATCCCCTATTCTCAGTAAGAAGGAATCGACGCATCCTATATACATACACTGCGCACGTCGTCGCGGGCTAAACAACCGACAAATGACCGCGCGTCTCCGAAGAAAAAGCGCAGCAAAAGATTGTTACAAATGATGCCCGCGCATTGGGGCCACAGTAAGTGCTTGCGTGTGGACCGTCTCCGCGTGTGCGTGCGTGCGTGCGTGTGAGTGCGCGCACAAGAAGAAACGCGCACGGGTATAATGAAGATGAGTGCGGAGAACGCTAATCACGTCGCAGAGCGTGTTCCGACCGCCTCCGTTCTTGCATCGGCGAAGGAACCGACCAACGGCATCGTCTGCATGCGCTGTCGTCGGCAGCCATGGGATGCCCGAGCAGACGACGACGATGCGCGCGGTTGCATGCTTCGTGCCTCTGGGAGCGACGCATCCAAACTGCGTGTTTGCGTGCCGCTGCCCCCCCCCCCCCCCCCCCCCCCCCCCCCTCCCTCTCCGCGAAGAAACTCGTCCTCCCTCGCTCTGGTACGGACGCACATACAGAGGAGGCTTCGTGCCTTTGTATGTGTGCGCGCGAGTGTGCGCAGGCGAACGTCTTTATATCTCAGCGGACTAGCACAGTGCAGAGATGCCCGGTCAGTACATGCGGCGTCGCTTGGAACTCCCACGAAGAAGGCGAACAGGACGCCGAACGCTTCTGTGCTCGGAGGGTGTAATAATGCCTCCCGGTGTAGAGCAGACTTGAACGTGGCATGGCTTGCCCTGGGCAATTATGATTTCCTTAGGAGCGTTTGCATGCAAACATCTTTAAAGACCGGTGCAGATATTTGGCATGTATGCGCTGTTCTGTAGCGGGGGGCAAGAAGTTTGTCGCCTCGAACGAACTTTGAGAGAGACGGCATGAGAGGCAAACGATACGAGAATATGGGAGCGCCGCCCACGGGTTGAGTTGGCATGCCTTGCACTTTGGAGGAAAAACATAACGAATACAGTGGACGGCGTCTCTCAAGGGCCCTTCACGGCTATTTGATCAAGCTTCTGGGTGTGACTGCATTGAAATTTGGTGAAATCAACTCCCATTCGTTCTTTTGCCCTTGACGCGGAATATATTTACGTATACTTTCCCCTTATTTAATTGTGTACATATACTTTCGGAAGTGAACAAGAACAATTTTTTTGACACAAAAAGGGAGAAAAAGGAATAGCTTCATAAAGAAGGAATGATTAGCTAATTGATTCCTTGCTCGTTATTGATTGATTGATTGATTGAGTGAGTGAGTGAGTGAGTGAGTGAGTGAGTGAGTGAGTGAGTGAGTGAGTGAGTGAGTGAGTGAGTGAGTGAGTGAGTGAGTGAGTGAGTGACTGTTGCGCACAGAAGCAATGGGATGCCCATCGTGATGCAGGTCACGTGACGAAGATCAAACCCGTCAATCTTGACCTCAGCAGCCGAACTACAATAGCGGCTGAACCACTGTGGTTGTGACGAAGAAAAATAGGACAGGCAGGATGGAAAGAAGAAAGAAACATACCAAGAAAGAAAGAAGCGGAGAAGTAAACCGCGCCTGATCTTACCAATCTTACCTGATCAGCATAAAGTCCATGCGCCAATTCACGAAGAAAACGCTTGTGCAGTGTAATACAGTTCATATAAACTATACTCTTCAGAGCAGATCTCAGTCCGTACAGTCCGCACAGTCCACAGAAACGCGCCATCGGCGCGCAGTCATACGTAGGTTGAGAGATGGAGGAATCTTCGGAGGGCTTCGCGGCACGCTTTAAAGCACCGAGGAGAAGCCCGCCTTGCTCTACGAGCTATCTACGACGGAGGCCAAGTTCTGAGGCGCCCGTCGGTCGCGCGCACGAGCTTTCTTGCCCCCGCGAGCAGCATTCGGTCGGGGGAGCCCCGCAGCGCG